>NC_067472.1:6492500-6647500 GCF_947179515.1 Apodemus sylvaticus
CTCATCTGTAATTCCAGACCACTGAAATGTTAAAGGAAGGCCTGGGAGATGAGGCAGCGTGTAGCAGGGTTAGTGTTTATGCGGGGATGGCAGGGTGCCCGAGAATGAGAATGTTATGGAATCAAGCCTGTAGAGTGGTGCCCGGGGTTCTAAAGACCCAAGGATGCAGAGTATCTGCTGAGTCAGCATGGAAGGCTAGCATGCCAGCCCGAGAAAGGGACCAACAGGCTATCCATAGCCAGATAGAAGGGTCGCGGGTGCCCCTTCTGCCTACTCATTCCACTTAACTAACCTCACGTTGCGACGTGGTGCCTATTTCCCTCATTTCGAAATGAGAATTCTTACTCTGCCATTGTATTACAACTATGTGAATTAGGGTTTGACATTTACAGAGGTTTATGTGTCTTGCGTCTTCGAACTTTACTTTTGGACAAGGCTGGGAAGCTTAAGACTAAGGGAATCTTCAGGTTGGATTGAGTGTACTTCACAACATTGGCATTAACAGTGTTGGGCTAGGGATGGAATAATATGATTGAAAACAGTAGACCAGGGTATCAAGTAGATAAAGGATGGTTGATCCTCTGAGCTCATTAAGAGTCACTTAGAAAACTGATAAAGGACATCCCTTGGCTTCTCTCTCAGTACTTCCCTGGAGAGCATTAACTGGGGGGATACAAGTCACCCTGATTCTGAGGTCTGTGTTCTCCTGGTGTCTTGGACCCCTCTGGCTCCTACAGTTCTTCCTCCCCCTCTTCCGTGGAGTTCCCCAAGCTCTTAGGGGAGGGATTCAATGGAGATCTCCAATTTGGGCTCTCTCTCTGCTGAGTGATTGGTTGTGAATCTCTGTACCAGTTGCCTGAGGAAGTCTCTGATGATGACTGGACTAATCATGAATCATCTATGAATGTAGCAGAGTATGACAGAGATGCTCACTCATGAAATGTCACAAATATGGCTGCCTGAACAGTGACAACATCCATAGACATGCAAATATGGAAGGGGAAAAAAATCTCATGAGATTCTGCCCCTAGACAAGAAGAGCTATAGTCAATTATCTACTGCTAAGAGGAGAATTAGTCTTCTGGAGATGAGTCCCTTAATTGGCTATCCATTGCTAAGCAGTATAATCTTTCTCTCCTTTTTCCATCAGGTCCTGAGCCTTAGGTGTGATGGTTGCGAAAACACAAATCTTAATATTTTACTTTAATTAAACTTTTAAGCCCTAATATTTAAAGAGAAGCAAATGTCTTTGTTTCTTCTCATTTTCCTTCTGTTTTGGGATGCCAACATCCAACAAATCACTATGGGACGTAGACAGGGAAGACACATTATTCAGTTGCAAATTGTAGAAAGTGAATTGTCATTTCTCTTCTCATTTCAGTGGGCAGATTGTGTCATATTACCACACCTGACTATAAGGGCTCAGGAAGTATAATTCCTCATATTCCCAGAAGGAGAACAACACATAACAATCACTAATAACCATAAAACTCCCCTGGCTTTCCCAGGGCAAGACTTCAGCTCCCACTTATTAAAAACAGTCTTTACCTTCCAGTTCTCAATTCCCTACTCCGTGATCTGGGGGATACAGGGTGGAAGACACAGCTCCTGTCCTGAGGGAACCTACATTTTAGTTGGGAAAATGACTTAACTATGCAATGACTCAGGACTTATCCCAAGGCTGTTCAACACCCCGCATCAAATGATGAGGCTGAGACAATCTACGCACTGAATTCTCAGAGGGAAAGACATGTCCATTAGGCTGGGCTGGGGTGGGGTGGTTTCTTGGCAGGCAGCCTTCACAAAAGAATGGAGAGGAGAACGTGGCTTGAGAAACTGCCACTGGCAACACCAGGATGGCAGAGCTTTTGGAGAAGTTGAACTAAATATACGTAATCTGCCTGTGGACCATGTCTGGCCCTGAGGAGGTGTTTTCAAATAATTACATTGGCTTAAACGACATTTGGAGACCAGGGTTATCTCTTGATAACAGGCAGCTTGAACCATACTATAGCTATTCTAGGTGCTAGGCCAGGGCAGTTAAAGGGACCGGTTTTCCACTCATGCAAGATAAGATTAATATTGATTGAGTGTTTGTAGACAGCACAGCTTCTTAAGCTTTAGATCCTGACCCTAGTATGAGTGTACATTACTGAATGTAGGGAGTCACAAAAATAATTGGCAATAAGTAATATGTCTCTGAACACGGAATGATTAAAATCAATTTAAAAACAAATGCTTAAAAGATATGAGAGGTCTCTATCAGCATTTGTTCATTTTGGGTCAAGAGGCGTCGCCAAGCCTTGGAGCTGAGCACAGGGTACACTTACTTGCGTGGTGCATTAGTGCATGGCAGCACGCCGCAATAAGTCAGTGCTAACAGAAACAGCATGGCTCAGATGCTAGCTGACTGCCTGTTAGGAACTGTAACATTTTCACTGCATGTACAATGTTTGCAGTCTTATAGAAGCTAATGGTTTAATTGCAAAAATAGATACTTTTGATGTTTTCCTGCCAACATTTTTCAACGTGTATCACATTAATATGTGGTTAGATAGTATTATGCTCAAATATTTGATTTAAAAAAAATTCGGTGGAAGTTGATAATCAGAGTGTCATAATAAAATAGCCCACTCTTGAATTTTGGCTTGGTATTAGAAAAGAATTTCCTATCATTTCTGAGATGGCCCAATCATTTTTCTGCCATTTTGTACTACATATTTATATAAAAACATGTTCTCAACACTGATGACTATAAAATCAAAACATTGATCAACTCTGAAAGATGTTGGAGATGTCTTGCATCATATGCTATCAAATGTTCAGCCAGTATTTCATTCTTTATGTAAAACTAAACATGCTTACCCATTTCATTAGTATGTAAGAATCTCTTCGTCTTCCAAAATTGGTAAGATTGTATGAATAGAGAGAATTCTTTTAGAAATCTATTTCTTTATGATCTAATTTCATGTAAATGTTTCTTATTTACATATCTGTGTTATGTTCTGTATGTCTGGGTTATATGAAAATTTCTGAGGTGAAAATGGGTTATATTCTATTATATTTTCATTTTATATTATGAAAATATAATAGAATATAACCTATTCTATTATATTGATAAATAGATGGACTTTCTGTCATATTTATTGTATTCTACTGATACATAGAATGAAGTTTTGCCTCTACCTTCTCCTAGGGCTTCAGAGATTGGCTCCTTTTAATGGATATGATGTTTGTTAAAGTAAAATTGACAGAAAAGGGCATTTGGTGATATTACTTAAAGCATAAGAGAAGAAAGCAGAAATCATGGTAGGCAGAATACGAGCCTCAAAGATATCCAGGTCCTAATCTTTGCAATGGGAATAAATTAGACCATATGAAGAAGAGACACTGAGACCGCAGAGAGATTAGGCTTGCCCATAAACTGTTTTTTAAATGAGGTTAAGCAGTGAATTCATTTTGTGTGAGACTCCTTTACAGGGAAAGAGGGAAGCACAGAGAAAACGCGAGAGAGCATGGAAAGCAGCAGTGGAATCATGGGAAGAAAGGGGAGGATTCAGGAGTGGCTTAAGAAGGTTGTTGCTCTTTAGTAGCAGCAGGGAGCAGCCATCATTGACCACAAACCCTGGAGCTTTAGTCCCAGCTCTGTTAAGGATCATCCAAATTAGTTAAGCAAAGAAGAGAAATGGCTCCTAAAACTTAACTTTATATATATGTTTTTCAGATTTCAAAACATTTGGGAGACAAAATTGGAACCTCAAGTGCTAACAGTTTGGGATATTCTTCTGAACTGAATTGGCATTATGAGCAGCTAATTATAAGGTATTTAGCTTGGGTCTTATGTATATTTTTCTCTTCAAGTCTTACAGTAACTTCCTAAGGTGAGTATTGTTATATCGTACATGGCATATTAGTAGAAAAGGCTCTGAGGATGAGATGCAGGATGACTTGTCTGAGTCCACCCAGCTCGATGAGTTCTTCACGTTCAAGTCTGTAGCTGTGTCAATCAAACACTCAAGCTTCCTTTTAGCTCAGGCTCTTGTGCTCCAAATGGAGCACAGGGCAATGAAGCGTGGACACAGTGGAATGGATGTCCCAAGAGAAGCCACGGCAGCGAGACACAGAGTGAAAGATCCTGATGGGATATGGTGATTGATATGGATGAGAAGGGAAGGAAACTGGCGGCTTTTAAAGCAATCATCATGCTCTGTGCACTGATCAACAATAGAGACACAAGAAGACAGGCTAACCGCCGCGTTTCATGTTGTCATAGACTCCGCAGTGTCACCATAGATGTACTGGAGCCTTCTAGGAACCAAGTGGCTCGAGATGCTGGTAGTTACCAATATGTAAGTCTTGTGGGAGAGGTAGCACAAAACCATTGCCAGTCCTTGCAATACCTTTGATTATTATGTTTTGTTTTGAACCATGTATATGTGAATGTGTCTGTTTGCATGTGTGCATTTGAGTGCAGGCACTTACACTGCAGCAGAGGGCACTCAATCCCGCTAAAGCAAAAGCTGTAGACAGGTGTGCGCTATTCAGTGTAGGTGCTGGGAACTGAACCTGTATTATCTATAAGAGCAGTGTAAGCTTGTAAGAGCTGAGCTGTGTCTCCAGTCTCACCTTTGATTATTTTTAAGCAGTTCACTCATCCTTACCACTGCTTATGTGATGCCTGCTGTACAGATGAGAATCGTCTCTCCTTTCAAATATTAGGTTATAGGTAGCTCCTATTAAAGACTGAATACTTCAGGGAGACCCAAATTTGAGAATATGTACTTCTTTTTTTTTCTCCTTAGCAGACAAATGTAGGTAAGGTTTTCTAGTTCCTTACCATTAAATGAAGAAAATTACTTTAATTTGAAAACACACTTCAGTATTAAAGGCTGCCATTCATCCATTCTTATTTCAGTTGACATGATTAATATTCAAGTTGGCACTATATGAAGGATTAAGCTTACTGTGTGTTCTCCAGCTATTTATGCTAATTCTAGTCTCATTTGTATTGAAAGATTCATAAAAGTATCAAGAGACACTTTATATTGAATTAAAAACTATTACACTGGGTGTTTCAAGCCTCAGAAAAGAACAATTATTAAAATATATTACTCAATTAAACAAAGGGATCTGTGTCTCTCGCCAGAAGTTGGACATACAGGCAAAAGCGTTAACAGTTCAAATGGGTACATTAAATCTCACTGCCGTGGCAGCTGCGTTTATGTGAAGCTGGACAGGGCCATACAGGAGATAAACTGTCAGGAAGGGTCGGGAAAATTCAGGCTTGCTCTGAGTCTGTATCCATTGTGTCTAGAATGTCAACTGCCCTCCAGGGGTTCCTGTGTCTGAGCCCTTGGTCCCCAGTTGGTGGTGCTGTTTTAGAAGGCTGGCAGTTCCTCAGAAAACTGGGCATGTTACTAGTGGAGGACCCACTATACCCCTCCTGGGCATATATCCAGAGGATTCCCCAGCATGTAATAAGGACACATGCTCTGCTATGTTCATAGCAGCCCTATTTATAATAGCCAGAAGCTGTAAAGAACCCAGATATCCCTCAACGGAGGAATGGATACAGAAAATGTAGTATATTTGCACTATGGAATGCTACTCAGCTATTAAAAACAATGAATTTGTGAAATTCTTAGGCAAGTGGGTGGAACTGAAGAATGTCATCCTGAGTGAGGCAACCCAATCACAAAAGAACACACATGGTATGCACTCACTGATAAACGGATATTAGCTCAGATGCTCGGAATACCCAAGAAACAATTTACATATCAAATGATGCCCAAGAAGAAGGAAGGAAAGGCCCCTGGTCCTGGAAAGGCTCAATGCAGCAGTGTAGGGGAATACCAGGATAGGGAAGCAGGAAGGGGGTGATTGGGGAGCAGGGGGAGGGAAGAGGGCTTATGGGAGGGGAGGGATCCAGGAAAGGTGATGTCATTTGAAATGTAAATAAAGGATATATGGGGAGGGGAAGAAGGCTGCAGAACCTTTAAGAGGTAGAGCCCTGGTGGAAGAATAAGGCACCTCTCCTGGTCTTGTTTGTTAGCCTGGGCTCATACCCTGTATATTCTGATTCTAAACTGTGGATACAATGAGGCCAGTGCATTAGTGTTTGTGGTCTTGCTTTTCCTTCTAAGAAGGTCTATATTCCTCCATAAACTATAAATCTAAATAAATCCTTCCTACCTAAGTTACCTGTGGTCAGATATTTGGTCATAACAGTGAGAATAGAGACTGATATAGTTCCCTGCAGAGAAACCCAGTCTGGTATCAGAGTAGCCTCCTGGATTGAACTTCCTGAACTGGTCAGTGAACCTCCAAACCACATCTATTCAACTAAAAGCCATGTTTTATTTGCTTTGAGAAGAAAACGGCCCACCAACGGAGCAACTCAGGAAGGAAAACCTGGGGGAAAAGGTGTCAGCTGACACCAGCTCACCTTGACACAAACATCCTCTCCTCTAAGAGGCATGAGCCAATAGCATCCCATCTCCAAACGCTAGGTCTTTGGCTCAGGCCTCTGAGAAACCATTCACGTGTGTGGCAGGTTCTGAATTCACCTGAATTCCTAGTTTTGCCCCAAAGTTCTTGGGCTACAGGATCTGGCAAGTCCAGAGCCTGGCATGAAGCTTGGCCTCGTCTTTCTGAGTGCATTAGATGTAAGCTGCCTGCTGCTTCTCTGATTTCTGGCTAGGGCTTTGTAGAGAAAACCTTACATAAGCATGGAAAATAGCTGGGAGGAAGGAAAAATAGATTGCATTATTTTCAAAACCTCTAAGCAAAAGTTTTGTTTGCTGTCTAAATAAAGCAGCCTGCACTACGGCCCCTGGAAACTTGGCATTTGGGAAGTATAATATAAAAGCCAAGAGCTACTGCCTGGGGAGACTGTCAAGTCTGAGGCATGGACGATCCTCAAGCCAGAGTGTCTGGCATGTTGTAGTAGATCCTCAATAAACATGGAACAAAAGCTGGATATTAACACAGTCTCTAGAGGGATTCACCATTGGCCAGGGAGGGGTTTGCTCCAGTATTTGGCAGATATATCTCGTATCTCATATTGGCCTTCAACATGAGAACCTAGGAGAACTTGGTGGGATCAGTGCTGGCCCACTCTCTCATCATGCTTAGAACTGTAGTTTCTTCTCCATTGGGTTGGCTCCATAGTTGTGGGATACTCATGGAGGCTCGGGTAGATATCGGGAGCCACAGATCTCTGTTCTTAGGATCTCTGAGCTCGTGACTCAGATATTTTGGTGAGGAACATAATGACTAAGACTTGGGCTCAGAGGATGACAGCAGGAAGCAAGTACTTAGAATTAGTTGGGGTTACAAAGCATACATGCATGAAGAACAAGGGTCAACATAATGCTGATATACTCTGTGTGTTGAAGGGGATCAGCTGTGGGATCTGGGGCACTTCAGAACAGGAAGTGAAGATATGCAAGGGTAAACACCATGAATAAGGGCAACTGTGGGGCTTTGGTCTTTTAAAAATGGTTATTTGATATTTCTACCACTGCCTTATATTCCTATCTGCCTCCTTTATTCAATACCTTGCATTCCTAGCCATGTTCTCTCCTGAGGTTAGAACTTCTTCCTTGAAACTGATTTTCCCATCAAGGATTACATACAATTTAAGCTACCCCACTAGGACCTATTAAAAGAAAAGATGGAGGTGGGGAATGACTAAGGCTGTCTCCTTTGCTGTACCATCTTTTCCTTCTCATATCAGCTGTATTTCTTGAGCAGTGCCCTAGGCTACTCCGACCCCTCCATCCCCAAAACTACTCTTGCTAAGGTCAATGGTAATCTCCATATGTTACATCATATTGTTTCTTCCTCCTTGTACAGTCAGCATGGGCCTTGTTCCTTCTCTCTGTGTGGTGATTTAAAACCTCAACTATTATTTTTATTCCTCATGAAGAGGCTTGGCTCATATGTCTTTTGAATCTCGATGCTCTTGTGACTCCTTCCACCAAGAGTCTACTTGTGACCCCTTCAACCAATAGACTACTATGGAAACTCTAAGGGTTTTTGTATTTGCCAGGATGCTTCCTCTATGGAAAATGACTCAACATTTCGCTTTAATTCCCTTGAGTCTCCATGTGGTGAGCTCCTGTGCCAACATTCTAGTTGACAGCCTCAGTTGAGCTTCAAGCTATAGTCAGCAGCTGTCTTGAGTGGCCAGTCTTTAAATGGCTGTAACCTTGGCTGACACCTGATTGTGATTGTGACCTCTAGTGAGGCCTGAAAGTTCCCAACCTATAAAGTCATGAATGAAGTGAAGTGGTTGCTTTAAGCTCCCACAGTCTCGATCCACTAATTATGCGGAAAAGGGAAATGAAATATGCTGTTTGACATAACAAATTCTCTTGTTTTGAACCCAAAATGTGACCTCACTCCAGCTTTTCACACCCCTATGCAGATAGTGCAGAAGCAGTCACAGACACAGGTGCTTCCTTTTGCTCTCCAGTTCCTTGGCCTACAGCGAACCTCCGAGGCCTCACACCACTGCCCTTCTTTGATTCATCGGTGGTGTTTCATTCCCTTCCCTACAAAGCCTCCAAGTCTGCTTTCGCACTCCTTCCTTAGCTGAGCTCCTTCTCATCCTTTTGGCCTGAGGTCACGTCTTACCCAATGGCGTATCTTCAGAGGGGCCTTCCCTGAGACTAAACTCATTTGTCTGTGTTCTCTTGGCATGCTTGGTACCACTTTAGACCATAGTTGGTGGTGTTCTTTTAAAACGTTCACTTCAAAGCTAAGTGCTGGCGTCACTGCTGTGTATCCTTGTGGCAGAAGGAATAGCATCTGAAGGCTGCCACTATTTCCCTGCAATCACCAGCACAAAGCCTGGCCCAGACAGGGTGTACACTCATTTATTATTAATTTAGTCTCCCCTCAAGTACAATCTCCATTCATTTACCCAACTAGCATTAATCATGATAAAGGCCAATGATATTCATTAACCTCATTAAGTAGCAAGCCCAAGCTAGACATACAAATATCATTTCACTAATGCCTTATGATAACACTCTGAAGAGGAAAATACCACTTATAGAAGGGGGAATGTTAGGCAAAGAGAAAACAAGCACATTTTCGGAGGCTATATGGATATTAAGGCCAGAGCAAATCCAGGGATGACCAGATACACACCCCACATTCTTGAGCACTGAAATGAGAGTGTGGCATCTTGATAGAAAACATTAGTCTTCCCTCAGTAGCCATTCTTTCTCCTCTACTGCCTGGCAGCAAGCCAAGTGTGGCTACTGTGCCCACTGCTCCATGGATGAGTTTAAAGATGAGAGAACCAGAGGAGCAAGAATGCCCTGCACCCCTACTTCTTCCTAACACAGGCCATAGGATGCTAGAGCATCTTTTTATTTGCCACGTGGGCTTCCTGGTGATGGCAGCCAATATGGGGGTGGGGTGGGCTACCCATTAATGTTTGGGGGAATCATTGAAATAGAGGATTTATCTGCTGTCAACTGTGCCTAAGAAGCACAATGACAGCCACCCCTGATTGGTTGGTCTTGCTGCAAAGGGCCAGCTCAAGTAGAACTATAATAGCCTGGGCTGCCTGGTAAACAGGTGGAATGGAACTAATCCTTATTGTCACCCCCACTGATTAGGGTTGAGCAGGCTAACAACTTATTAAGGTTGTCATTAGCGTTTCTTCATGATTGTAAGATGTGTGTCAGTGATGGCCTCCTAGATCTAAAGGGATCAGTAGTGAGCAAAGATGGGCGAGGCTGAGGCGTGGCCCCTGACTTTGAAGCTGGCTGTGTGATTTAATACCTGCAGTCTGACCTGTTTACTAAGTAGATTCAGGGTATGCTGATTCAGAGAAACAGGTTTGAACAAGTGGAAGACAGGGGTGTCCTCATGCGCATGCAGGGTTGGCACAGTCTTACATGTGGACTCACTGGACTGTTCCCTCTTGGTTGGAAAACTCATTTCTTTATAGCTTCAGGGCTACATCCCCTTTAAAAGGAGTCAGCTGTTTCATTACATACCCACCTGCTATGCAGGCAACTCTAAAAAAGATCATCCATATGCAAATTACATAATTTAAATCCCAGACAAGGAAACTTCTTGAGGGTAAAAGAAAACACTAAAGTAATAAATGGGAGAATATTTGTAACAGTTATAAATTCAGAAAGCTCTGGGCAAACTAGAGCATATTACTTAAAGTTAGGTGTCAATGAACATAATGATGTGTCCTCCCCATAATGAGGCAGGAGGACCCAGCTCACAGCCCCCAATTGCGAACACTGGAGGGACACAAGTCGGTGCTCTTCCTTTGCTTCTCCTCACTGGACTCCTATTTGCCTCTATAATACTCCATTACAATTTTTTGTTTGTTTGTTTTTTGCATTTTTTTCGAGACAGGGTTTCTCTGTACAGCCCTGGCTGTCCTGGAACTCACTCTGTAGACCAGGCTGATCTCAAACTCAGAATTCCGCCTGCCTCTGCCTCCCAGAGTGCTGGGATTACAGGCGTACGCCGCCATTACCTGGTCCTCCATTACAGTTTTAACTTGAGCATAGATAGGGACAGCACTATTCTAGAATTTTTCAGAAGCACACGCCCCTGAAACACACAGGAAATGAGGCATACTTCACGTCACTTAGGATCTTGCCGCTGCTCGTAGGTAGTTCAGTAGTCCTCCGAGTGCACACCACAGGCAACGGCAAGGCTCCCGCAGCACCGAGGAGGAGAGAGGGCAGTGAGATAGGAGCTGGCATCTGGGCAAAGCACAGCTCGTCATTGGCCAAGAGGTCAGCACAAGAGGGAGCCGTGAAAGGTAGAGACGGAGCTGGAGGGTTTTGTAGGACCTCTGACAGAGGCACGGCCGTGTTCTCCAAGAGTCCTGGAAGCACACACTCTTGAGACACACGGGAAGTAAGGCCATTTCAGAGCCACAGTGCTGAGAAGGGCTTAAAAGTATTCTCAATAAGCATAAGATGATATTCGCAACAATAATAGCATTTGTGGAGTACTTACTGGCACACACTATTCAAAACATTCAACGTGTATTTTCTCATTCGGACAGAATATTAGAATTCAAAGGAAGCAGAATGGATTTAAATAAATTAAAATTGAAAGTATAATTGCCGTGGTGAAATTTGAATCCACACTTGAGATTACAAAGGCCTCATATGAAACCTTGGGGGAAATTCGAATCTTCGTCACACAAGAGAGTATCATTTTAAAAGACGCATGCGACAAATCAAAAAGCTCACACTTCTTTCTTTTTTTTTTTTTCACCTTTGAAGGGATTTATTTGATACATTTTTAATATACTTATAGCTATAGCATATATCATACAAAAATACAAATATTGAAAAAATGTTTTCTCAAAAAGAAGAAAGAAAGAAGAGAGAAATTTTCTGTCTTTGAGCTACATTTACAGTTGCTGTGTTAAAATATCCCAATGAAAGCAATGTAGGAAAGAAGGAAGGTTTATTTATTTTGGTTCTTGGTTCACTGACAGAGTGCATCATGATAGGGTAGTCCAAGTAACAGGAACTTGAAGCATCTGGTCACAAGCTCACACTTCTTAAGCATTGTGATGTGAAACACATAAAGCAAACGCTAATTAAGTTACAAGGAGGAAATGATAAGGGGAAAGGCAGCCATCGCCTTGTGTTTCCTTGCCCCTGATGACCAAAGGCTTACAACCTGAGTTCAGTTCCCGGCACCTGCACTTCGGAAGTTCACAAGGGTTTGACACTCCAGCTACTGGGGGGTGGGGGAACATCTTTTTTCTGAATCTGACAGCAGCTTCACCCACGTAGCGCATACTCCCACATATACACAACATAAAAAAATTAAAACTTAAATCTAAAAACAAGTCTACCCAAAGTAGATGGGTAGATATTTGAAAAATAAAATTTAAGATGAATTTGATGATTATACACTTAACTTTATGAAAAGTAATTCTTTAAACTTTAAGTTCTAACTAAGCATTTATAAAGTTAGCATTTATTTCAGGTCACAAAGTACTTTCTAAGTTATTTTACCAAATCAGCAATTGAGTAGTTCTTATCCCTTGCCTTGAAGACAATAAATTTCTACCCCAAATGTAATAACATGTAAAATTAATAGAAGCATGTACTTTATAAGTATAATTATGAAGAAAAGTTCAACTCTCCTATTTTTAAAATCAGAAACAAAGGCAGAAATAAGCAATAAAGAATTTAAGAGTTAGCAGTAAGATTAGGAAATATTTAAAAGATTTCTAAACCTAAACTCTGAGTTGAATTCTCATCCTCATAAAATAAGATTTGTTTCATTTTTAATGATACGTGTGTGTGTGTGTGTGTGTGTGTCTGTGTGTGTGTGTGTGTGTGTGTGTGTGTATGTGTATGTGTGCACGAGGGTGGGTGCCTGTGGAGGCCAGAAGAGGGACTTGGAGTTGCTGGTGCTGAAGAGCCAAGCTGTGCTCACGGGTAGAACAGCAAGCAGTCTTCACTGCTGTGCTGTCTCTAAAACAGACAAAATGACAAGTAACCTACTGTGAAGAAAGGGGTTATGTAAGGAAAACAAGAAGCGATGGGTAGCTGGAAGGGGAGATTAATATCAATGAGCAGGACATAAATATTTTACAAGTCAGATTATTTTTAAGGGGCAAAGGAAGTGCTGAGTTCACACTATGCGGACTGTTATAAAACAATATAGAAACATTTCTTCTGTTCAACTTACATGCTTAACCTGCTGTAGGAACCTTGGATGGTAGGACATGACTGGGCGTGAACTGCTGATTTGTATCTTATGGCCCATTAAGTGAATACTATTGTGCTTTCTTCCAGAGGTGCAGAAACATTTTAATCCTGAGGAACTGAGTAACCAGGTCAGCTACAGGTGAGTATTCATTTTATGTGTCAGTTTGACTAGGTTAAAGGGTACTCAGAGAATTGATAAAGATAATGAGTTGGTGTGTCTAGGAGGGTATTTTCAAAAGAGGCTGACATTAAATATACAGGCAAGATAAAGAAAGTCTGTCTTTGCCAGTAGGGAAGAGTGTCACCTATGCTGTTGAGGGCGCTATAGTACAAAGGACCATAGAAAAGCAAGTTTGTTTTTTTGGAGAGACATCCACCCTCTCTCGTGCCCTTAGATATCAAAGTTTCAGGGCCCTCGCCTTCAGATGCCAAGATGTCACTGGCTGATCTTATATTCTCCAGCTTTCTACCCTGGACTGAGAGCTACAGAGTCCACCTCTCTGGCTCTGACCTGAGAGCTCTTGTGTCCCTAGATTGACGCTGGAAGACACCACAGATTTCATCATAAGTTCCTTATACAGTTTTCTAATGTTCTCTTGTGGAAACCTTGGCTGATGCATGCATTAATAGTTGCAAGGAGAAAAATGATTTAATAAAACAGTAAGTTGAGAATAAATGTCCCTTAAACATGAGGATTAATGGGGAAACTAGGACCCATTTGCCCTTGCACTTGGAAAGCTATTTGTTTTGAGCCTATAGCTCCCACTATGTTGGAATGGTAAGAAGGGCCCTTTGAGGTCATATCTATCTAAAGGGTGGAGGAGAAAAATATTTGTGGAGATAATTAAGGAAAGACTATTATTCAAAAACAAAACAATAGGAAAATGAATCATGCAATTAAAAATGGGCAAAATCTCTGACAAACACCTCATCAGAGATGATGTATGGCTATTTGATGAGTAGAGAAAAAGATCTTCACCATCATGTATCATTAGAGAAGTGGAATTAATACTCCTCTTAGAACGGCTATGATCCAAAGCACTGACAATGCAGCAGAGAATGTGGGGAGTCAGAAACTGCCACTCAGTTTTTCCTGGTATCCAAAACAGTACACTCATTTTGGAAGATACTTTAACAGTATTTTATTTTTTAAAAAAACACAATTTACCTATACAATCCACCAATTCATGTCATGGTTTGAATATGATTGGCTCAGGAAGTGGCACTATTTGAAGGTGTTGCCTTGTTGGAATAGATGTGTCACTGTGGGCGGGGGCTTTCAGATTCTCATCCTAGCTACCTGGAAGTCAGTATTCCGCTAGCAGCTTTCAGATGAAGATGTAGAACTCTCATTTCCTCCTGAACCATGTCTGCCTGGATGCTGCCATGTTCCTGCCTGGATGATAACGGACAGAGCCGCTGAACCTGTAAGCCAGCCCCAGTTAAATGTTGTCCTTATAAGAGTTGCTATGGTCACGGTGTCTGTTCACAGCAGTGAAACCCTAAGACAATTCATATCCCCAGGATCTACTGAAATGAGTTAAAAACCTATTTCTAGAAAACATACACAAGTGGTTTGAGCAGCTTTACTCACAATCACTCAGACTTAGCATCAATGAAGACATTCTTCAACTGGTGAATAAACAAACTTTGTTTTATTCATTTTGGAATATTACTTGGCAATCAAAAGAAAGGAGCTAAATAGCTAGGAAAAGACATGCAGAGACCTTAAGGCAAACTTCAGAGTCAGAAGCTGCTATGCCCTGGATGATTTCAATGACATGGGTCCTGAAAAGGCAGAGCTATGAATCATAAAGTGAGGACCGAGAGTTCAAGAGGAGGCCAGGAAGAGCACAGAGGGCAAGAAGACTATTCTGCATGGTATTGCAGTTGTGGTAGCCTAGCATATATTTCTGAATACTTGCAGAATTGAAAAACAGTGAGTACTCATGTAGAGCATGGACCTTGGTTGATGATATAGCTAAGCTGTCTTGGCTATCTGATTCTTCCAAATGGGTCATACTGACTCTGGAAGCAGGGATATGAGGGGATGGAAATGACATATGTAGACTTTATTTTTACTTTCCATTCAGTTTTGCTATGAACTTTAAGCAGTTCTTTAAAATAAAGCCCCCTGTTTCAGACACAATCAAAAATGATATATAGATTTCTACTATTATAGAAGAAGAATTCAAAAGTTAACATATCATGAAGAGGATTCCCAATTGTCCTTTGTAAATAATGAAGGGGACTGTTCTTAGAAAGCATGTAGGTGCAAATGCTGGTTGGTCAGAAAATAATTATGTAGGAATCACTTTGCCATATAAAATCACCATGTTAAACAATTCATGTATTGCAGTCACTAAAATAAGAAGCATCTATAAGTGTCTTAATCAAACACACACACACACACACACACACACGCACGCGCGCGCGCGCGCGAAGGACAAAATTTAAACGTGAAAAGACAAAAATATTTTATTTTATTTTATTCGATATATTCTATATTTACATTTCAAATGATTTTCCCTTTTCTGGCTCCCCACTCCCCGAAAGTCCCATAAGCCCTCTTCACTCCCCCTTTTCCCCCATTTACCCCTTCCCACTTCCCTGTTCTGGAATTCCCCTATACTGCTGCACTGAGTCTTTCCAGAACCAGGGGCCACTCATCCATTCTTCTTGGACATCATTTAATATGCGGATTATGTCTTGGGTATTCAAACTTTCTAGGCTAATATCCACTTATCAGTGAGTGCATACCATGATTGAACTTTTGAGCCTGGGTTACCTCACTTAGTATGATGTTCTCCAGCTCCATCCATTTGTCTAAGAATTTCATGAATTCATTGTTTCTAATGGCGGAATAGTATTCCATCATGTAAATATACCACATTTTTTGTATTCATTCCTCCGTTGAGGGACACCTGGGTTCTTTCTAGCTTCTGGCTACTACAAATAGGGCTGCTTGAACATAGTAGAGCATGTGTCCTTATTGCATGCCAGGGAATCCTCTGGGTATGTGCCTAGGAGTGGTATAGCAGGGTCCTCTGGAAGTGTCATGCCCAGATTTCTGAGGAACCGCCAGACTGATTTTCAGAGGGGTTGCACCGTCTTGCAATCCCACCAGCAGTGGAGGAGTGTTCCTCTTTCTCCACATCCTCACCAACACCTGCTGTCACCTGAGTCTTTGACCTTAGCCATTCTGACTGGTGTGAGGCGATATCTCAGGGTTGTTTTGATTTGCATTTCCCTAATGATTTTTTTTTAATTTTTTTTATTCGATATAATTTATTTACATTTCAAATGATTTCCCCTTTTCTAGCCCCCCCACTCCCCGAAAGTCCCGTAAGCCCCCTTCTCTTCCCCTGCCCTCCCACCCACCCCTTCCCACTTCCCCGTTCTGGTTTTGCCGAATACTGTTTCACTGAGTCTTTCCAGAACCAGAGGCCACTCCTCCTTTCTTCTTGTACTTCATTTGATGTGTGGATTATGTTTTGGGTATTCCAGTTTTCTAGGTTAATAACCACTTATTAGTGAGTGCATACCATGATTCACCTTTTGAGTCTGGGTTACCTCACTTAGTATGATGTTCTCTAGCTCCATCCATTTGCCTAAGAATTTCATGAATTCATTGTTTCTAATGGCTGAATAGTACCCCATTGTGTAGATATACCACATTTTTTGCATCCACTCTTCTGTTGAGGGATACCTGGGTTCTTTCCAGCATCTGGCAATTATAAATAGGGCTGCTATGAACATAGTAGAGCATGTATCCTTATTACATGGTGGGGAATCCTCTGGGTATATGCCCAGGAGTGGTATAGCAGGATCTTCTGGAAGTGAGGTGCCCAGTTTTCGGAGGAACCGCCAGACTGCTTTCCAGAGTGGTTGTACCAATTTGCAACCCCACCAGCAGTGGAGGAGTGTTCCTCTTTCTCCACACCCTCTCCAACACCTGCTGTCTTCTGAATTTTTAATCTTAGCCATTCTGACTGGTGTAAGATGAAATCTTAGGGTTGTTTTGATTTGCATTTCCCTAATGACTAATGAAGTTGAGCATTTTTTAAGATGCTTCTCCGCCATCTGAAGTTCTTCAGGTGAGAATTTTTTGTTTAACTCTGTACCCCATTTTTAATAGGGTTGTTCGGTTTTTTGGAGTCTAACTTCTTGAGTTGTTTATATATATTGGATATTAGCCCTCTATCTGATGTAGGATTGGTGAAGATCTTTTCCCAATTTGTTGGTTGCCGATTTGTCCTCTTGATCAAATTCATCTGGAACAACAAAAAACCCAGGATAGCTAAAACTATTCTCAGCAACAAAAGAAAATCTGGGGGAATCAGTATCCCTGACCTCAAGCAATACTACAGAGCAATAGTGTTAAAAACTGCATGGTATTGGTACAGTGACAGGCAGGAGGATCAATGGAACAGGACTGAAGATCCAGAAATGAACCCACACATCTATGGCCGCTTGATCCTCGACAAAGAGGCTGAAAACATCCAATGGAAAAAAGATAGCCTTTTCAACAAATGGTGCTGGTTCAACTGGAGGTCAGCATGCAGAAAAATGTGAATTGATCCATCCTTGTCTCCTTGTACTAAGCTCAAATCCAAATGGATCAAGGACCTCCACATAAAGCCAGACACTCTGAAGCTAATAGAAAAGAAACTGAGGAAGACCCTTGAGGACCTCGGTACAGGGAGAAAGTTTCTGAACAGAACACCAATAGCGTTTGCTCTAAGAGCAAGAATTGACAAATGGGACCTCATAAAATTACAAAGTTTCTGTAAGGCAAAGGACACCATTTCCCTCATGATTAATGATGTTGAACAGTTCTTAAGTTGCTTCTCAGCCATCTGAAGTTCTTCATGTGAAAAGTCTTTGTTTAGCTCTGTACTCTACTTTTTAATAGGGCTTTTTGGTTCTCTAGGTTCTACCTTCTTGAGTTCTCTGTATATATTAGATATTAGCCCTCTGTCAGATGTAGGGTTGGTGAAGATCCTTTCCCAATCTGTTGTTGACATTTTGTCCTTTTGACAGTGTCCTTTGCTTTACAGAAACTTTGTATTTTTATGAGGTCCCATTTGTCAATTCTTGATCTTAGAGCGTAAGCTATTGGTGTTCTGTTCAGGAACTTTCCCCCTGTGCCCTTGTCCTCAAGGGTCTTCCCCAGTTTCTTTTCTATTAGTTTCAGTGTGTCAGGTTTTATGTGGAGGTCCTTGATCCACTTGGAGTTGAGTTTAGTACAAGGAGATAAGAATGGATTGATTTGCATTCTTCTGTATGCTGACCTCCAATTGAACCAGCACATTTGTTGAAAAGGCTATCTTTTTTCCGCTGGATGCTTTCAGCTCCTTTGTTGAAGATCAAGAGACCATAGGTGTGTGGGTTCATTTCTGGGTCTTCAATCCTATTCCATTGATCTGCTTGCCTGACATTGTACCAATACCATGCAGTTTTTATCACTATTGCTCTGTAGTAATGTTTGAGGTCTGGGACACTGATTCCCCAAGAAGTTCTTTTACTGTTGAGAATAGTTTTAACGATCCTGGGTGTTTTGTTATTCCAGATGAATTTGAGAATTGCTCTTTCTAGCTCTATGAAGAACTGAGTTGGGATTTTGACGGGGATTGCATTGAATCTGTATATTGCTTTTGACAAGATGGCCAATCCACTAGCATGGACGATTTTTCCATTTTCTGAGGTCTTCTTCGATTTCATTCTTCAGATATCTGAAGTTCTTGTCATATAGGTCTTTCACTTGTTTGGTTAGAGTCACCCCAAGATACTTTATGCTGTTTGTGGCTATTGTGAAGGCTGTCATTTCCCTAATTTCTTTCTCAACCTGCTTATCCTTTGAGTATAGAAAGGCTACTGATTTGCTTGAGTTGATTTTATAACCTGCCACTTTGCTGAAGTTGTTTATCAGCTGTAGGAGTTCTCTGGTAGAGTTTTTTGGGTCACTTAAGTATACTATCATATCATCTGCAAATAGTGATAGTTTGACTTCTTCCTTTCCAATTTGTATCCTTTTGACCTCCTTATGTTGTCTAATTGCTCTAGCTAGGACTTCAAGAACTATATTGAAAAGATATGGAGAGAGGGGGCAGCCTTGTCTAGTCCCTGATATTAGTGGGATTGCTTCCATTTAGTTTGATGTTGGCTACTGGTTTTCTGTATATTGCTTTTACTATGTTTAGATATGGGCCTTGAATTCCTGTCCTTTCCAAGACTTTTAGCATGAAAGGATGCTGAATTTTGTCAAATGCTTTTTCAGCATCTAATGAAATGATCATGTGGTTTTTTTCTTTGAGTTTGTTTATGTAGTGGATAGCATTGATGGATTTCTGTATATTGAACCATCCCTGCATCCCTGGGATGAAGCCTACTTGATCATGGTGGATGATCAGTTGGATGTGTTCTTGGTTTCGGTGGGCAAGAATTTTATTGAGTATTTTTGCATCGATATTCATAAGGGAAATTAGCCTGAAATTCTTTCTTAGTTGGATCTTTGTGTGGTTTTGGTATCAGTGTAATGTGGCTTCGTAGAAGGAGTTGGGTAGTGTTCCTTCTGTTTCTATTTTGTGGAATAGGTTGAAGAGTATTGGTGTTAAGTCTTCTTTGAAGGTCTGATAGAATTCTGCACTAAAACCATCTGGTCCTGTGCTTTTTCTGGTTGGAAGGCTTTATATGACCCCTTCTATTTCTTTAGGGGTTATGGGTATGTTTAGATGATCTATTTGATTCTGATTTAATTTTGGTATTTGGTACCTGTCTAAGAAATTGTCCATTTCCTCCAGATTCTCCAGTTGTGTTGAGTACAGGCTTTTGTAGTAGGATCTTATGATTTTTTTTTAATTTCCTCAGTTTCTGTTGTTATATCTACCTTTTCATTTCTAATTTTGTTAATTTAGATACTGTCTCTGTGCTCTTTGGTTAGTCTGGCTAAGGGTTCTTCTATCTTGTTGATTTTCTCAAGGAACTAGCTCCTATATCCATTGATTCTCTGTATGGTTCTCTTAGTTTCTACTTGATTGATTTCAGCCCTGAGTTTGATGATTTCCTGTCTTCTTCTCGTCCTGGGTGAATTAGCTTCTTTTTGTTCCAGGGCTTTCAGTTGTTCTGTTAAGTTTCTAGTGTATTCTCTCTCCAGTTTCTTTTTGGAGGCACTCAAAGCTATGAGTTTTCCTCTTAGCACTGCTTTCATAGTGTCCCATAGATTTGGGAATGTTGTGCCTTCATTTTCGTTAAATTCTAAAAATATCTTTGATTTCTTTCTTCATTTTTTCCTTGACCAAGGTATCATTGAGTAGAGTATTGTTCAGTTTTCATGTGTATGTGGGCTTTCTGTTGTCTTTATTGTTATTAAAGACCACTTTTACTCCATAGTGATCTGATAGGAGGCATGGGATTATTTTGATCTTCTTATATTTGTGGAGGTCTGTCTTGTGACCAACTATATGATCGATTTTGGAGAAGGTACCATGAGGTGCTGAGAAAAGGTATATTCTTTTGCTTTGGGATGAAAAGTTCTATATATATATATCTGTTAAATCTAATTGGTCCAAAGCTTCAATTAGTTTCACTGTGTCCCTGTTTAGTTTCTGTTTTCCTGATTGGTCCATTGAGGAGATTGGAGTGTTGAAGTCACCCACAATTATTGTGTTAGGTGCAATGTGTGGTTTGAGCTTTAGTAAAGTTTCTTTTATGAATGAGGGTGCCCTTGCATTTGGAGCATAGATGTTCAGGATTGAGAATTCTTTTTGGTGGTTTTTTCCTTTGACCAGCAAGAAGTGTCCTTCCATGTCTCTTTTGATGACTTTAGGTTGAAAGTCAATTTTATCTGATATTAGAATGGCAACTCCGGCTTGTTTCCTGAAACCATTTGCTTGTAGAATTGTCTTCCACCCTTTTGCTCTAAGGTAGTTTTTGTCTTTGACACTGAGGTGTGTTTCTTGTATGCAGCAAAATGTAGGGTCCTGTTTACGTATCCAGTCTGTTAGTCTATGTCTTTTTTATTGGAGAATTGAGTCCATTGATGTTAAGAGATATTAAGGAGTAGTGGTTATTGCTTCCTATCATTTTTTTATGTTAATTTTATACTTGTGTGGTTATCTTCTTTTGGGTTTGATGAAAGAAGTTTAATATCCTGCTTTTTTCCAAGGTATAGTTTCCCTCATTGTAATGGTGTTTCCCCCCTATTATCCTTTGCAGGGCTGGGTTTGTGGAAAGATATTGTGTAAATTTGGTTTTGTCATAGAATATCTTGGTTTCTCCATCTATACTGATTGAGAGTTTTGCTGGGTATAGTAGTCTTGGCTGGCATTTGTGTTCTCTTAGAGTCTGCATGAGCTCTGCCCAGGATCTTCTAGCTTTCTTGGTCTCTGGTGAGAAGTCTGGTGTAATTCTGATAGGTCTTCCTTTATTTGTTACTTGCCCTTTTTCTCTTACTGCCCTAAGTATTCTTTCTTTGTTTAGTACATTTGGGGTTTTGATTATTATGTGACAGGGGATATTTCTGTTCTGGTACAGTCTGTTTGTAGTTCTGAATGAGAGTATTATTTACTAGATAAAAAGCCTCAAAATTTGAAGATCACTAGTAACTTAAATTTAATGAGCATCAAAATAAATTTCATGGGGATTTGTCACTGTTGAGATAGAATCTAAATGTGGAGCTTGGATGCCCTTGAACTCCCAGAGATCCTTTTGCTTCTGACTCTTTAATGTAGGGATTGATGCTGTGTGCCACCATATCACTATGGTGGGGTATTTTGGTAATGTGAAAAAAAGGAAAGGAATGGAAAGGAAAGCAATGGAATGGGAAGGGAAGGGAAGAGAAGGGAAGAGAGGGGAAGGAAAAAAATGAAGGGAAGGAAAGGAAAGGGAAAAGGAAGGAAAGAGGAAAGGAAGAGAAGGGAAGGGAAAAAGAAGGGAAGGGGAGAGAAAGAGAAGGGAAGGGAAAAGGAAGAGAAGTAGAGGAAAGGGAAGGGAAGGAAAAAGGAAGGGAAGAAAATGAAAAAGAAAGGCCAGGAAAGGGAAGGGAAGGGAAGAGAAGGGAAAAGAAAGAGAAAGGAAAAGAGAGGGCATGGATAGTTATAAGGTAGAGTATACTTTACTCTACAAAATACTGAAAATAACTTATCAAGCAAGTATAGGTTAGACAGACCTAAAAAGGCTTCTGATGCATGATACTACAGCCCTACAAATTTGGTGACTATTCAAGTCTGGTACTGCAAGGGATGTTCAGGTATCTAGTTAACTATTTGGAAATACATGTATTTGTAACAATTCTGCTTTATATATTTAACTGAAAACTTAATTTTCAAGTTAAAAATTTTAAAAGTAGTATTTGAAGTTCAAGGAAAATGTATTTAAATGGTTATTGGAATTTAAGAAAGATTAATATATTTTCTATGAATCAATTAATTCCATATAACTAAAGAAATGAGAAAATATAGGAAAATGTTGCAATATGTATGGATAGCAAAGAATTAATCAATTTATTACATAAAATAAGCTTGTATCCCACCATATAGAGTAAGGCCAATGCAACTAGGAAATAGCATTGTTAGGTTTTTTTTTTTTTTAAGTCACATAGAGCAGTGCTGGTGTGGGTGTCTAATGGGATGGGAGCTGCTATTACCATGAGGCAATTTATTAGCATGTCAAAGATATTAAAAAATGCATAGCCTTTGACCAAGTAATTTCATTTTAAGAATTTATTATGAAGACATTTTAATTTATAACCAGGAAATACAGGAAACTGCATAGTGTCCAACAATATGAGATTTATTGTGCCAATTAAGGATTATTTTCAGATCATGAAATGTTTTAGTTTTAAAAGCTCAGAGAAAATGTGTCAGTTAAGAACATTCACAATGTACTCTTAGCAAAAGGACAGAAGCAATCATAAAAGTGTGAAGCACATGAAGAATAAATTTCATGGAAGAGGGTCTTTATACATACACACATACACAAACAAATGCACACACATGCACATATACATGCATACACACATACATACAGACAGACAGACACACATACAGACAGACACGCACACTCCTCTTATAATCATTACTTCTGTAAAAATGAGAGCCTCAATGATCTAAATTTTCTTCCATATAATTATGCTTGTTTTTCTTAAAATCTTTACAGTTATAAAAGGAGCAAAATACATATTGACCAATGCAGGTGCACTGCATAAACAAAAGAAAACAGAAAATGGACTAAGAATTTCACCATCACAGGGAGGGAGGGGAAGTTGTGACCAGGGACCCAAAAGGAGACAGATTCCAGTGAGAACACACAGGACAAAGCATGCTGCACAGGGGGCAGGGTCCTTCAGATATTCTCAAACATGGCTGAGAAGGGGCACACTTTCCTGCTGAACCGCAGGTATGGAGATTCTGAATGCTCAGTGGGCATTTTCTATTGGCTTCAATGAACTGGAAATAAATCAAATTGGTAATAAAGTATGTGGAGCACAAATAGCATTTTTCTGAAGAATTGAAAGATCCAAGCATGGCCCCGGGTCAGAGAGCATGAGGAGAAGAAGATGCAGGTGCTCAGCCTCCAATGCCTTTGCTTCAAAGGGTTTCAGGGAACTTTGATTTACAGATTTAAACTGCAGTTTGCATGTACATCAAGACCTTAGTGATCCTGGGAAATCTTTACATTATAAAATAAAAATCTTGTTGTCCAACACCAAACCTAAGAGCCTACAAATGCCATGAATTGTAATTTATGTATCTCTAGATGCCAAACCCCATGTAGCTTTGCTAGAGCAAAATGAATTCTAACATTGTTGCATATGCAAGACTGTGCCAAACCATAGACACTATGTATAGGAAGTCATACAAACCTGCTGCTTTTAACACTTAGTCAAATTCACTGGCAAAGAGTAAAAGAGTTGTATAGAATTGTCACTATGTAAGTGGCTTTGATAATCATTTTGGGGAAGGAGTGTTGAGAAGATGCTAAGATAAAACTAAGTTTTGTTATTAAAATATAAGTAGTGCATAGGTGTAAAAAATCAGGACTCTTTAATTTACATGTATGTAAATGTGCTGTAATCTTAAGTCAAAATGTCTTAAACATCACATGCGCTTTGGGTAGCAGAATGATCTAGGGCTTTAGGGAAAGCTGGATATAGGAGCTCAAACAGCCTCAGAACTGGTCTTTTTCTTTCTTTATTGGTATCAATTGTCTGAAGGAGAGGATGCACCCTTGCTGTGGATGCGCCTGGTGCTATTTGTATGTTGATGCTAACTCCACTCTCCTAGGTAGGGCTGTGGACAAGGAGCAAGTCATACTCAGGTGACTTCTTGTGAACCAATCCCCTAATGAATAAAGGAGCCAATCACTGGGTGAGTAGGCAGGACTTCCAGGTTGGAGAGGGGAAGAGAGGGAAGCAGGAGAGAGTTAAATCTTTTTTGGACAGGGATAGTGTGAGGACAAGACTTAGCTACAAGTGTCTCTCCAGCAGCTCATCTGGGTTCAAGAGAGAAAGGTACAGTGGCAAAGCTTGGGTTTGCCAGATGTGTACCACAAAGGCTTTGGGGGATTTGAAGCATGTTGCTGGCATGGTAGTGTTCCACCAGTGGGAACTTAGTGAGCTGGGTGGAGACATTTTGGGAGTTCCAGGCTAGAGAGCCTCCATGAGATAATAACAGGTTGGCCATTGCCCACCAGTGCATGGCCAGCCAAGCCCCATGGGGCAGAGAGTAGTTGGGTGCAGTGCATGAACTTGACAATTTTTTAAAAAATATTTTCTGCAATACACCCTCATCAATTTATATTTGCTTTTCTTGATTTTAAGATCATTCAACATAAAAGCACTTTTTCCCCCTAGTAATTTCAGCCAATACCATAAATTGGCACAGTGTGGATTAGGTCATGTCTATTCAAGAACAACTGTACTCTCCATAGAGACACATCAATCTTCACTGTGTACAGTAAGGAAAAGGAAAGTTAGGAGGGCCAATATCAGGAAGAGAAGAATGCAAGCAGAACAAGAAAAATCAGCAAAACACCTTCCAAGAAGGTAGCTCAGGGGGTAAAGGGCTTGCAGCTACAGCCTCAGCATCCCACAAGTACTACAGGGAGTTAGAAGACAGAGGCAAGAACATTCCTGGAATCTCTTAAGCCAGTCAGCTTACACAGTGATGAACAGCAAAGAAACCTTGTCTCCAAAAAGGTGGAAGGTGAGACAAGACACCTGAAGTAGTTCTTGAATGTCCACACCTGCAGGTGGACACAGATGCAGGTACAAATGCACACACACACACACACACACACACACACACACACACACACGCACACGCACACGCACACGCACACGCACACGCACACGCACACGCACACGCACATGCACACGCACATGCACATACACATACACAAAACACACCTTACAAGGAGACTATAATTTCTCCCTGTATCATGTGCTGACACAATGGTATTAATCAACATATTAATGGCTGATTATTAAGCACCTAATATTTTTCCAGTGCCCCATTGAAAGACATCCTCATTGCCCTATATCAGATGTTATTAAGTCCTTCTTACTAAAGATAAAACTGAAATTTAAATGGGCTAAATGGTTTGGGAAGATAGTACTGGTGATAAGAAGTGAGTCCAGCACTGTGGCTATCTCTATATAAGCATTCTGACTATATAGGAGAAAAGGTGTGTGTCTGTTTTGATATCTGAGAGCTGAGCCACTTTGATGAGCATTCCTATGTCTCAGGAATGGACCGGGTCCACCAGTGCCTAGGAAACTGTAGAGAAGTGGCTAGAGGAGAGGACTGTCTGTGAGGATAGCTTGTGATTTTCCAGTATCACGTATTTCTATGTCTTTGTTTGCCTCACCAAGTTCCCAACAGCTGTGGGGCTTGTTAAGCTGGAATCATGTTGCATATTTATCAGATGACTTGTCAGTCAGCCGCTGAGCCCCTCAGAGAGTAGTAGTCCAGGAGAAGGGATGAAGGATAAGACAGCAAGTCCTCACCCACTCTCCTGAGTACCACGTCATTGGCAATTATGTGAAAGTTTCAGGAAACTTGATTTTAGGCACAGGGAGGATCTGATGCTCATGAACACAGGGAACTCTCTTTGTGATTTTCTTGGTTATCTTCCCTCTGTTTCCGCTGTAAAGTAGAACAACTCTCCAGTTACAGAAGGGTAAAAATAAGGGGTAAGAGCATGAAAGATGGAAAAATTCAACATAGCACACAATACACAGGTCTCTTGATCCTTGATTCAGCACCTACAGAGGTACAGATCTTGTACCTGGACATTGCTGGCAGGAAGTTGCTCTTGCAACCAATGTACATGTCCTCTGGCTCTTAAGTTTATAATATACTTCAAATTCCTGGAATAGCATCTGCACCATAGAGAAAATTAATACAAATTTATTGAATAAGTGAATGAACTTAGGTTCTCCAGAATTCAGGAAGATACCTCATCTGTAAGAGCAAGGTCAACTCAACCTCAGAACCAGCAATAATATCTTCCTCAAGATGCCCACACCCTCAGTGAGTGCTGCTGATTGCCATATACCTGGTCCTATTGTATCTCTTCTCATTCAAGAGACTTGCCTTGGCATCTCAGCCAGTCTCACAAGGACTGCCTCAAGCTTATCTCTCTGCCTTCTGGGTCTCTTACATAACTATTTGTAAAGATGACCTGACATTTGTCTTAGTTCAGCCAAAACACAAGTAGTTTCAGGTAGAGGTGTTGAAAAGGTAGTTTCACATTGTACAGAATGGATGTAATCACAGTGATCCTATCTCAGAATAGTTATCAGCAGCACATGAGAATAAGCTGGTGCAATAGCAGGCTACTGAAAGGAAGAAAGTAGGAGTGTGAGCGTCATCCATCATTATCATGACCATGCTCTGGTCAAGAGTACATTGTCCAGAACTTAATTCAATTTCTGGGCTCAAATTCTGGCTCCTCAGTTTAATAACTGTGATCTTAGGCAAGTACCTTAATCTCCTCCTGCCTAAATTTCCTCATTTTTAAAATGAAATGGATTAGACACATTTTTAAAAAAGATTTTCTTGCCTTAGTGTCCTCATCTAATAGATTGGAATACCCAAGATACAATTCACAGACCAAATGAAGGTCAAGAAGAAGGAAGAACAAAGTATGGATACTGGTCCTTCTTAGAAGGGGCAACAGAATACCTACAGGAGAAAATACAGAGACAAAGTGTGGGGCAGAGGCTGAGGGAAAAATTATCCAGAGACTGCTCCTCCTAGGGATCCATCTCATATACAGTTACAAAACGCAGACACTATTGTGGATGCCCACAAGTGCTTGCTAACAGAAGCCTGATATAGCTGTCACCTGGGAGGCTCTGCCAGTGCATAACAAATATAGAGGGGGACACTCTCTTCCAACCATAGAACTGAGCATAGGGTCCCCAATGGAGGAGCTAGAGAAAGGACCCAAGGAGCTGAAGGGATTTGCAGTGCCATAGGAGGAACAACAATATGAGCCACCCAGTACCCCCCAGAGCTCCTAGGTACTAAACCACCAACCAAAGAGTACACACAGAGGGACCCATGGCTCCAGATGCATATGCAGCAGAGGATGGCCTTGTTGGACATCAAAGGGAGGAGAGGCCCTTGGTGCTGAGAAAGCTAGATGCCCCAGTATAGGGTAATGCCAGACAGGGGAGCAGGGGAGGGTTGATTAGGGAAGGGGAGATGGCTTATGGGATTTTGGGGGGAAGGGGGAACCAGGAAAGGGGACAAGATTTGAAATGTAAATAAAGAATATATCTAATACAAAAAAGAATTTTCTTTGCAAGACTGATATAAGACTCAAATGAGTCTATATATTTAAAGAACTTACAGAATTCTCTGACACATAATAGAAGATAAGAGATTGGTAGCCAAGTGGTTGGGGGAAGCACAGCACCAGATTGCAGATGCTACTGTCATGGTAGCTCATGGCCACCAAGAGCCCCATAGATGGCAGATTTTACTGTTATTGAAGCTCGTGGTCATTGAGGACCCCACTGCCCCATTTTTCTCCTGTTTCTTCTCATGTCACTACTGGGGGACACTCTCTACCTCCCTTCACTCAAACTTTTCCACAACTTGAAATTTAACCTTTATGTAGATCTGGAAACTGGAATGCACTTGGCCCACCAGAAAAGCTTTTGTTGCATGCATATTGACTGGCATTCGTAAAATCTTGGTAATATCCACATTTGGATGACTTTCCAAGGCCTTGACATACCCATTTTTTTATAGTTCTGAAACTCTACAAAGTGTTGGTGGTAACAGAAATCAATACCAGAATACAGTAGGTGACAGTGGTTTTAAGAGAGGTGACTTTGAAGCCAGACATGTTTGAGTTTGAATCCTCGCTTTTCTCCTTGTGAGAGTTTAAGAACTGTTCAGGGCTGTATCAAAGTCTAGTTCACAGATGGCTCCTACTCCACACATTACTTTTACCATGTAGCAAGCTAAGGGGCTTGTAGTAGCAAGCTCATTGACTACATCAGTAATCAGATTACTAGTCCAGATGAATTTTGTTCTAAGGACAAGACTTTCTTAATGAAGAAAATAGTGTATTGCCTGACATTTTAGTCTAAGTTGCTTATTTCTTAGCTCATAGCAGAGATCATGGATTAGCTTTGAGTTGTATTCACATAGGACAGACAGCGATGTAACTATTCAGGGGCTTAGTTTTCTTATCACATGCCTGGGAATAATTATTCCTACTAAGTCATAAGGCTGCAGTTAGAATGCACTGGGATTTGACAGGTAAGCATAGTCACTAAATGTCTCACTATTAGTCTAGAGAAGAGGTTACTTCCTCTACAAAGGAAGTGTATACACCCTTTAGCAACAGGAATCTCAGGGTTTCAAAGCTAAATCAGTTTATTAAGCTGTGTTTCAGAGGACAGAAGGAATTCAGCCCCCACACATGCCATGTTTCTGGCTCTTCAGGACTAGAAATCATTTATTTTTGAATCTCCAAGGGTATCAAATGCACTATTCAATAAATGCATGTAAACTGGCCTGAGGCAGGTTTCACCTAGGGGCTAGCTTTCCTGGAACCATAAGGTTGTGGACTTTTCTTGATATCTTATTTCTGATATGTCCACCTCCTAGCCTGCCTTCTCAGCATGGGTATGCAGGTTTAGATTTTTCAAAACCTCCTTTAGTTAGGGTTCTTACATGGTTCAACCTCCCTTCTAGCCCACCTGCCAGAGGTAGAAGGCATGAAAGGTTACTAGGAAACAGGAAATGTGTACCTGTTTAGAAGTAGTTCTTTGGGGGTGATTCCAAATGTCTATCAGTAGTAGCAATTCAGAAGAAATCATGAGAATAAGCTGAATTGGCACAAATCCACAAAAGTAGCAAGAAGCAGCTGGGACACCACCAGAAATTTTTTGGCCCTTTTCTCTCTGTCATGTCATGACAAGTAAAGATCAGCAAAGTACAGCATACCGTTGCAAGGCGAACCAATGCAAGAGCAGCCTCTCACTGTCGGTTGGTTGGTTTATATTTATAGTCTTTTAAATGATCATGTGCCCTCTCAAGTGTCCACTCCAGCAAAATATCAAATGCCTTTTCACAAGACATCTTCCATAAGAACACTATGTGTCGGTTCCTGTGTCTGCTTCAGCAAAACATCCTCTCATAAGACAGCTTGCAGAAAAAGTAACACATGACACAACTGAATCTTGGAAGAAACCAGAAACTTCCACTTCATTGATAATTATTCTGTGAGCTGTCTACAGTCTATCTATTTGAAACTCTAATTTCTTTTCTTAAACCTCTTTTAGCAGTGTGGCATCTACAAGTACTCTGGAAGTCTGGGAAGGCTTTGAGTAGCAGGACTATAGCAAATGGTTTTCAAAAAAGTCTAGTGAACATTCTTCACTTGTTCACTTGTTCAGGAGAATATTCTTCTCAGGAAGTCACCAGTCCCTGGGGCTGGGACACATAGTATGACTTTCCACGTAATCTTAACCACAGGAAGGTATGTGGAGCTATAAATTTGTTGTGTGCTGGCTACTTATAAGCAATTTTATTATGGTTTGATATTTCTACACTAAAAGTTAAATGTGTGTGTATATGTGCAGGTCTGTGTGTAGGTGTACATAGAGACCAGAGGTTAAAGTAAGGTATTTTTTCAATTCTCCCCCCCTCTCTTCCTTTTCTTTTCTGTTTCTTTTCAAAGCAGAATTTCTTATTAAACATGTAGCTGGCCCTAATCTAGCTCATCACCAAGCCCCAGAAGTCTTCCTGACTTGACTTTTCCAGATCTGTAATTACAGGCACATGCTACCACACCCAACCTTTTTCTTTTCCGTGAGCTCTGAGGAAAAACTTAAGGCCTGTCTGCCTTGAAGCAAGCACTTAGTTAACTGAGCCTTCTCTTCACCCTATACTTTTGTATTTTTCTTTCTTTTTGGGGGTGGGGGGGCATCGGGTCCCTGTATTTTTCTTTTAGGTAAATGATTATGTGCTTGTTTTAGGTTAGTTCTATAATAATCAGGACTCTTTTAATTAAAAAAATGTCAGAACACAAATAAAAGTAATGTGAATGAAAAAGAGAATTTGTTTCCATTCCATAGCTATGAGTGACAGAGAAGATGGTGTCCTGGAATGGGACTGAATTCCTGACTAAACTGTCTTCTTGAGGATCCTGTGCCTCAGATTTGTGATGTTCCTTCTGTTTCTTGTCATCAATAAGTTTTGTTTTTTCTTCCTGTAGACATCTTTTCACTGGGTAGTCATAACCTGGCTGTAGGTTACTTTCTTGCATCTTGAAATCCAAGATTATTGCTCTAATTTGGTTTCTGTTGCCATGGTAAACACTATAATCAGAAACAACTTGGAGAGAAATGGGTTTATTACGGCTTATAACTCCTAGGTCACCAGCCATCATTTAGGAAAGTCGGGGAAGGAAGTTAAGGCAGGAACCTGGGCAAAACACCATGGAGGATTGAGGCTTACTGTATTGATCTCAGATCCATGTCCAGTTGGCTTTCTTATACAGGCCAGGCCCACCAGCTAAGGATAGTATCCCAAAAGTGGGGTCAACCCTTATATTTTAATTCGAACCAAGAAAATTGCCTACAGAGTTGCCCATAGGCCAATCTGATGGGGAGGGGATTTTTCAACTGAAGTTCTCCCTTTCCAGGTGTGTCAAGTTGACAACCAAGATTAGCCATCACAGATACGGTATTTTGAATGTGACTTTTCCCCATAGTCTTTTACATTTGAACACTTGGTGCTCAACTGGTGGTGGTAAATTGGAAGGATATGGAAACATTAGGAGGTGGGGCCTCATTGGTGAAAGTGGGCCTGGGGAGGTTCTATGGCCTAGCTATACTTCCTACATTATCTATGCCCTCACACGTAGTTTCAACATGAACTTTGTGGAACTACAAATGTTCAGACCATGACCATCAGTTTTAATGATCAACTCAGGCTGGCTCATCTATCTCTCATGCACCTCACATCCCACTCTGCAAGACAGCCAGGATAGTAGAGGCCGGAGACAGGAAGGTTTCCCAGAACTATGGAGTGCTAGGGAATATGAAGAGCTCCAAAGGAGGCAAGAGGCTGTTAGAAATGAAGGAAAGGAGAGTTATTAATTGTTTCAATTAACAAAATGAATTCACACCATAGAAAACAGCTGGGTGGGGGCTGGGGGAGGGAAGCCTAACAGAACCCCTGGTGGGAATTCAAACAGAAAAGAGCAGGGCCCAGGTCTTGTTAATCACTCACCTTGCTCCATATTGGTCATCATTAAGAAATTCTTTAAGTCTTGCTTATTAAAACTACTAACTCATCTCGATCTGAGAGAAAAAGACATTTCCCCTACAATTTCAGTTGCAAGCATGCATTTCTCATCACTCTGCTGACATGGACAGGGCTCTTGACTGTCATCTCTCATTCAAAATGTCTCTTAAAATATCCGCTACATAATAGATATCTTGCACATAGTAGTTATCTCTGTCATTTTGATTTAGGTTATTATAATAACATCTCATTAAATATTTATATTAACCTAATATTATAATGGCTGTGATTGTCCCACGAAGCAACTGAAGCTCAGACTCTTTGTGACCTGCCTGGGATTGGTAATTAATGGACACGGGGTATTGTCTCCTCTCCTGTGATTTTGTCCTGTTCCTTCCCCTTTATCACCTATACTTTCCTCCTAAAATCACTTTTAATAATGTGAGAACATCTCTCTTGACTTTATTTAGGCCTACCCAACCCTACCTGCTTTCTGGGACAATCCATGCTAGCTATAACGCATCCATTGTGGAAGGACCTCATATTCCTAGGACTGTAAAGGTAGTGAAAGTCTGTCATTAAGCCCAATGCCATACAACAACATCTCCTTGCATATATTTCTTCTAAAACACAGATTCCTTCTCCTGTTTAATTGGAAGGGAATGCACAAGATCAGGCTCGCCTGGGGCAGCTCTATTAGGTCCTTTATTAGTGACTCTTTGTTGCTAATCACCCCCTCCTGAGACACTGATAATATCGCATTACTGAAGCACCGGTCACCTGATTTCTGCTGTTGCTTGTTGTCTGTGCTTGTCCATCCTCTACCACCCACCAAGATGCCAGTCTTCCTTGTGTGGGGCGCCAGCTTGGATGCTTTGAGGCACACAGCAAGACTTTTAAAGAGACATAAAAAACAAAAATATGGCATTCCCTCTGAGGAAAGCAAAGCCAGTGATTTTTCTTCCTCTCTTTTCTGGGAAGCTTGATTCTCAGGGAAGTGCAGGAGGCTAAGAAGGGGCTTTATACTCATAAGAGGGCCAGAGACCTCCACGGGCCGGAGGTCTCCATCTTGTTTCTCTTTGTATTTTCACATTTTCTTCCCTCCTTCCTGACTTCTTGTCTCCTTTCTTTGCTCTCCTACTATCTGCCACTTCTCAGATTCTTGTTAGACATAGTCAGATATTTCAGCTTCAAGAGATGGCTTTCACATAGGATCTTCATCACACACAACAAGAGCTCCCTGCGTCGGTGAGTTGCAGGTGGATGATCCAGTAGCTCAGGTTATTACCTCTTGTCCCGATCCACTGCCTTGGGCTTTATACTGGTCATCTTGTCAGGCAGCTTCCAGAGCTCTCAGTGGCTTAGACAGCTTTCCCTTCATGAAAGGTGGGGAAGAGAGGTGGAGACTCTCAAGCCAATGTTTTTTTTTTTTTTTTTTTTTTTTTTTCACCAATGAGGCACATTCCACAAATACCAAAGTCACTCAATTTTTTCAATATTGGTAACACTTCATCTGTGTATGAATTTGACTAATGTTGAGTCTTCCCTTCTCAGTGGTCAGAATTTCACCTCAGATCCTGATCTAAGCTTTTCAGGGTACATAAAATATATACATTGCACTAAAATACACAGGACATATGCCTGGGAGAAGAGCTCACCCTGGAAACAATCACACAGAATGCAAAGTTGAACAAAACTCTGATCTGTCATTAAAAGACATTGTCTACTTTATAAAAAAAAAACTGCTTTGCCTTGGTGCCTTGCATGACTTGTCATCTTCCCTTGGTAGTTTTAGATTCTCCTCTAAAGAACATGTTGATGGCTTATGTAATGTCTGCTTTGCTTATCTCTGACAGACTCCTGGGGTCCATGCTTTAAAGTCTTTTTCATCAATGTAACATTGATGGGGGTTCTCAGTAGGTCATCAGTGGACGCATGCTCTTGGGAAGTAAATGAGTGTTCAACCTTTCCTCTTCCTTCTACCTCTCCACTGCCCCAAAGTACTGGGGCCAGCAGAACTTGAACTTGGAGCCACAATACATCTTTCCTTTTTATAACTTGAGGCTATCAAGAAACCGTAATAGAAATAGTTAATGTACTTTGTCATAATCAATAGAGCATACATAACTTTCATGTTTGTATAACACATGTTCGTCTTGAGACTCTAGTGCGAAACCTTCACTTAGGTGCTTTGATCTATTTGGTAGCATTTCTTGGGTGAAGTGCCCCTTGGACATCACTGACGCTCTTTCATAGAAAGAGAGCCTGCCTTCTCGTTCATCCGCACCTCCATTCCCAGCTGTATAGCTAGGCTTTTTAGAGCTTAACTAAGAGTAATTTCAGTGAGTTCCAGCCTCTGGTGTATGTTGTGGGCTCCTGTTAGAAGGTCTTTTCTTTTTTTGTTCGATATTATTTTTTATTTACATTTCAAATGATTTTCCCTTTTCTGCCCCCCCCTTTCTGAAAGTCCCATAAGCCCCCTTCCCTCCCCCTGTTCTCCCACCCACCCCTTCTCACTTCCCTGTTCTGGTTTTGCCCTCTACTGCTACACTGAGTCTTTCCAGAACCAGGGGCCACTCCTCCGTTCTTCTTGTACCTCATTTGATGTGTGGATTATGTTTTGGGTATTTCAGTTTTCTAGGTTAATATACACTTATTAGTGAGTGCATACCTGTTAGAAGGTCTTATGCAAGCCAACCAGGGAAATTTACAATTGTTCTTTGAGTTTTAAACTTTTCTGTCAACGTACTGAAGGTTCTTATAGTCATTTATAAATGCATGCTGAGATGTAAAAATTAAAAAAAATTAGTACAGTGTTGTTATAATTGTTAGAAATACTGAAAATTTAAGGGTTTTGTGTCTTATAAAAAGCTGGGAATTGCTGTGAGTGGCTTGCCCTTGCACACATTGTGAGGAAACATCCCTGGTTTGCTTTGATTTACTACCACACTCCTCTCAGTTTGGATTAGTGTTGTCTTTGTAGTTACAACCTTGAGAGAGAATTTTGAGAGTTCTTTTACTGTGAAAGTTTAAGTGCCATTTTTTTTCCTCTAGGAAAACATCCTCTTTTCACCACAAGCCTTTTCTTGTGTATGTCCACAGTGGATCTTCACTATGCCCTTCTCTGCAGGATGAGGCTGTTACCTAGCAACCATATAGCCACTCCCATGGTCAACTCTTGGATTCTGTTAATACAGATTCAAAGTTTACTTGTTCTGTTTTCATTATTTTGTCCCTTCATTGTGCTTTTATTCTTTTCAACTCTCTGTTTTGATTATGCATTTTATAAAATTCTTGTGAGTTTACCATTGCAAATCAAGTTGGTAATACTCCAATGGGCTTTGCTGGTTGTACACAAATTAAATAACAGATATGGAGCAACCCATCACCACAGACTTTGAAGGTGCTACTAGGTTGTTTGCTTGTTAGAAGGTGTATTTTATTTAAACCATAGTTTCTAGACTGAATACCTGGCAGAAAAGTTTATACTTTATTCAGTCATTCCAGTTAACTACAAATGGAGCTACACTGTTAAGGCATTGATGTTACAGAAGCTGAGTCCTGTGCAGGTCACAAATTGACCTAGTGGACAATGCTTGGATTGTATTTCTTCAATCTGCTCTAAGCACCTGTGATATTTCCAGGTATCTATAAAGAAGGTATAGAACAGGGATTCATCAAATGTCCATTCCTGGCCACTATGTCTGTCCTTAACTTTAGGAGAAAGACTGTCTCATTAGCCTTGAGTCTGTGCAGTGGGCACAGCCTGGAAACTGCTGTTAATTAACAAGGTGCTGTTTGATGCAGCAATACTGAGAAGCATTAGTGCCATTAGCAAAAGTAATAGGGTCACACGATGATCTGTGATGAGACGTGGTAGTGAGGGGGACAAATGTCAGACTACACATTGTCCTTCCTTTAAGGTGTCTAGTGCTTTTCTAAATGACAGCTAACTCTTTGTCACTGCTTTGGCCTTTAGTTTCAATACAGGCCAATAACAGCAGAAGTCTGGAGACTGCAGCTCATCTCTGGTGCCTCCTTACTCTGCAGCCTACCACAGAGCCTCAGCTTGGTTGCCTGCATCCTTTTCTTTCATTGTCTTTAAAGCCCTCCTTCCTCTCAGGGCCATGGTGCAAGCTTCTTGTCATCCCCAGAGGTGAACTGAGTCTTACTTCGGAAGTAGCTTGAATTAGCAAAGAAAGTTGTGGGCTTGGTGACTTTGAAGCTCATTTAGACATGGACTGTGTTTCTTTTAATAAAACCAGGGTGTGGCCATCGTTTTTTTGTGTTTACTTAATCATATGCTTCCTTTTGTGTGACAAAAGGAGCTATTATTCTAAAAAAGAGCACAGATTTGAGAGTCAGACAGGGCTGAGTTGTAGGCTAGCCTTGGCCTCTGATGATGCTTGGGGCTTTTCAGCACACACCTTCACTTTTCTCCACATAAATGGGTACATTAGCTGGGTTAAAATAACAATGCAATGTATGTCTAGAATCTATCACTGCCTGAGCCTATGCATAATCTGTAATACATGGGCACTACTAACTAAAAATGTGATCAATGAGTTAAAAAGACTGTAAAGGTCTTACATACACCAACCTATTGGCTCCATATACCAGTTCACACAACTGAGTACAAGAAGAGCTCTAAAGTTCTTTTCCCAGTGTTCTATCTTAGATTCCTAGCTCAGTGTAGTTGTTAATTCATCCTCTGTATCCAGCATAGCTGATTCTCAGCTCAATTTATCTACCTTTATGTGAATATGCGATACTATTGTTACTGAATTATTTTTGCACATACTTAATTATTAGAAGTCTACCCAGATCCTTTATAGATAAAGATAGTACTACAAAAACATGAGAAAAATGAGTAAGTAATATTTCCCCTTGGGTCTCTGTGATGTCTATGGGATCCTACCTTCCTGCCTGCATTCCCTCTGGACTGATCATCCATGATGATTTAGAACAATCTCATTTAGCTTTGTCTGGTAAATAGTTCAGTTTTATTTTGTTCTGCATTCATGTTCTTAATACCAGAGAAATGGCACTGTATCAATAATGTTGGAACATCAAATTCTCTACCTCCCCACAATCAACTGGGACCATGGATGAATGGAATTAAAGCTGTAGAAAGAATGCTTTATTTTCATCAAGATCTTTTTTCTTGTTTTTTGTTTCCTGGGTGCATTTTGTTTTATTCAGGTTGGCCTGTTTGGGTTCTGACCAATTTTATGAGAAGAGAAATGATGTGATCTATTGGCCGGCCTGGTCATGAAGCCTTCCTTCCAGGAGACTGAAGCCACTGAGTCTACTCAATGTGTCAGTGTGTGCACGAGTTCCATGGCTATCCACCAAAGCACCCGGATTGCTTAGGGCTGCTTCCAGAAACTGAGCTCCTCCACACCAGGAATCCATTGCTCCTTAGCTCTTTGGCTACTAGGAAAAAATACATATTTTTAAATGAAAAAGAATCATAACATGAAACAGAATTATGACACAGAAGAGAATTGAACTACCAAGTTACCACATGGAAGAAAAACCATCACACAGGATAATCTGCCTCAGATGAAGAGAATAAGAAAGCAAAGTGAGTAAATGTTTGATCATGTAGGACATGTTTGTTTGTTTGTTTTTTAAACATTTATTTATTATGTACAATGTTCTGCCTGCATGCATACCTTCAGGCCAGAAGAGGCTACCAGATCTCATTTTAGATGGTTGTGAGCCACCATGTGGTTGCTGGGAATTGAACTCATGACCTCTGGAAGAGCAGCCAGTGCTCTTAACCTCTGAGCCATCTCTCCAGCCCCCAGCAGGGCATGTTTGTTACTGACATGGTGTCAAATGAAACACTCCTCCATGTAACTCAGAAGACTTTCATGGATATAAAGATCTGTTTATGTTAATATTTTCTAAATTGTGCATCAAAGCAATGTGTGAATGCATTACGTTATTTTTCAAAATGCTTATAAGTCTAAAAAATCAAGAGACCAGATTCTGGCATGAGTTGCAGGCTGGCCTCTCTCTAATCTGCAGTCATTTGTAAAATTGTACTCTCATCCTTGTCACGACTGCTTCTTGAAGTTACTGAAAGTTGCAAATGAAATCATGGATGTGTGAGAACGTCGAAACTGTGAAGTTATGCCAAGGAGAGGAGACTGTGATTGCTATGGGGACTCTAATCTCCCTTGGGAATACCCTGTCCACACAGCAGGGGATGCCATGCTGCTTTCCCCATGTGGTAACTCTTTCCTGAATGTGAACTCAGACTTTTGCTCTACAAATCATGGGCTCCAAATGCCTGCATGCAGTGTGGATGCTCGGCAGGCCTTTTCTGCCTGGAGCAGCTGCTAGGAGCCTAAAATAAAGGTGCCTGTGAGTCTCATCGCAGAATGTCTGGGGCGGGGGTTAGGGGGTGAGAGACAACGCTTTTCCTTCCTCCTGATGACAAAGGTAAATGACTAGGAAGAGGTAGGCTGGGCTAGCAACATCTCCAGCTCTTGTGATAATGTCAACAGGAGCTGGTAGGCCCATTGTTTTGATCCACTCCATATGGGGACTCTGAAACTCCGTGGGTAAATCCATTTTCTTTCTAGCTGTTGCCTTTGCTTCTTATCAAAACATCAACTAATAATCTCATGGCACAGGCTATGCTAAAAGAGCTATGTAGTCTCCCCCCTGCCTCCCTCCCCCCCTGTGTATATGTGTAACACATACATATACTTGCATGTGTTGGTGTGTAAATGAAGAAGCTGACATGCAGTTTTGATAGCACATTGGAAACATAGCAAGCAGTTCACAGAGAAGCATGGAGGAGCAAAGTTCCCTAGACCAGCTTCCTGTTCGGAGGCCAGAATTTATGAATGGTCATATTCACTATTCTTTTTACACAACAGGCACTCTCCTAAGCACATCTTGAGTATTAGCTTATTAATTATAAAACCTTGTGACATAAATGTGATCATCACTCCTCTTTTACAAAAGAGGAAACTGAGGCACACACATATAAAGCTCTAGAACATGAAGACAAGTGGTAAAGCCAGGATTCAAACCTAGGCATCAGCTTTTACTCTGCAGGCTGTAAACACCGAAGACTGCTCCCTTGGAGGAAAAGGCACAGAATATGCCATATGTGAGGACCTCTGCAGGTCCTCGGGGACACTTATGCTCTGGACTCTCTGCTTTGGGGTCATCAGAAGAGAGTTGGCCAATTAAAGAAACACACACACACACACACACACACACACACACACACCATACTTCTTGAACATTGTATTGTGTAGAGATATATATGTCCATATTGTGATTGTGACTTACAGAAATACAATGTAAATCCCACTAGCTAATTATGCTCCTGGAAACTGCCTCCTTTGATGGGGTCTCAAACAGCCATTGAAGTAGATATATCAGCGACCCCAGGCCTCCTAGCTTGGGAAGCTAGCCTGGAGTGAACTCATTATCCATCACCTGACTATAAAATAATAAACAAAAAGGAAACCCTCAGGACCTGTGCTTTTAGTTTGGGGTGCTGAGGCTCATTAGCATATTTCATAAATATTCATATTTTCAGCATACATCCATTGCTCATCACAATGCTTATATACACCTCATTAATTATCAGTTGCCTTTAGGCATTTACTTGAAGACCATCAAGTACTGTGTAATCAAGTAGAGCTGAGAAATTACTTTTGTGAGAAGTCTGGAAAAAGGAATGTGTGAGATTAGCAATTAGAATGTGTTTCCTACTTTTCCTGCTGACTGGCCTCTCATTTTATAACGCAGCAAGCACCAAACTGCAGCTGAGTCTCACGGAGCTCTAGGACCCCTCCCTAGGCTCTTTGCGTCCACCTTCCAAATGGGTAGTTTTCTACCAACTTCTGTTTTCACTAAGTCAGAGGTATAGCCCACAGACCACTTCTGTCTGGTTTAACTGGGAATGCCTTATTGAAAGGCAGGCACCTCAGCTCCAGCACAGGCCCCGGAGTTATAATTTGTGCAGGAGAAGCCCTGATAAACTGGCTGCGTGGACCAGCTTACACTCATCAACTCAAAATAGTATGGCTCTGTGTGTGTCTGTATGTGTGCTTCTGTTTGATTCTGTCGGGGGCAGTATGCTTGCTTGTGTAGGTATATATGGCATCCAGAGGCTGACTTTGGGCTGTGCTCCTAAGTGATTTCTCCACCTTGGATTTTGAGCCCTGGTCTCTGCATATTGTAGTTCCAGAGTTCCAGGTCGACTGGCTGGCCACTGAGGCCCCGGGAGCTACCTGTCTGAGCTCTCAAGTTAGGGTTCTGGGCATGTGCTCTTTTACCTGGATTTTCTATGTTTGCTGGGGATACAGACTCACTTTAGCCGAGGAGCCATCTCCCCTCTCCTGTAGTATGGTTTTAATAATGGACAAGGGGACGTGTGCCCTGTGGGTGGGACTCCATTTTATTACATGCTTCTGTTGATTCTTATACATGTTAACATTTGAAAACAAATGCTATTACAATTTTAGGTAGGTTGGATGGAGGAAGACTTGGTGATAATGAATTTGCTAAGGACACAAAGTACTATTAGCTGCTATTTATCAAAACAATTCTTACAAGTATCAGAAGAATTCTGCAGAGGAAAACTTGCAAAATATGTTTCTGCAAATAGTATTATTAGGTCAACTTCTATGAAATCTTGCAAAGCATCACAAAAGAGGAGGAATCCCATGAAGACAGGTGGACCTGCATACAAGGCCTTGAGCTATTTCAGGACAGTGTCCACAGAGAGGTTACCGTCAATGGCTCCTTAGCACTATCTACAGTCCTCAGTGTTGGAAGCAGAAAACAGAACCTGATAGCCTCTGGACCATAGCCTCCCACAGGTATGTTCTCTTCTGGGCAGTGATAGATACATTTTGTGTTACTTATAGACTTTTCAAAGCTAAGGGATCTCAAGATTATAGCCAAAAGCAATATTTCTGTCTTCTCTTGAAAACTCAGAGGGATGGGCAAGAAAGGATTTTGTTTCTACTCAGCAGGAGTTCAAAGCTAGGGCCTGGCCACTATTTTTGGACCTGAGTTTCTATGTAACCACCGAAGCAGTACTGGTTTTTTTCATCGTCTGTCTGGCCATGGTTGTGATGCTTTTCTTATGAGACCTGGAAGTTCCAAATGTGGCTGCACATAGGAATGGTGCTGGGAGGGAGAGAGAAGAGGAAAGGAGAGGGAAAGGAGGGGAGCAGAAGAGAGGAGGGGCAAGGAGGGGAGAGGAGAGAAGGGAAAACAAGGGAAGGAGGTAGAGGAAGAGAAGGGAAAGGAGACTCAGGGAAGGTGGAGAGGAGAAGGAAGGAAGGACAGAAGAAAAGAGGAAAGAGCAGAGGTGGCAGGAGGAGAAGAGGAGAGGTGAGAAAAGATTGAAATAAAAGGGAATGTAAGAAGAAAGAAAAAAGAAATAAAAGGCAGGTCTGGGCCTATTGTGGGAGGTGGCTGTAGACCCCCTGGGGTAAGGCACTGTGGTTCCTGAGCTGTCCTGGTTGTGTCAGGGGTTGTGGAAGCCAATGGTTCCCCTCTAGTTGGCTAAATTTTCCAGAAGCTGCCTCAACAGAGAGCATATCCCAGAAGTGTTCTGGGGTGCTTGAGGATTCATCTGCCATGGTCTTGGTTGGGAGTCTTCTCCCATCTAGCCTTGAGACACTGCCCTGTGAACTCTGCTCAAGTGGGCTGGGCTAGAGTCGGGCTCTTCATATTGAAATTCTCTAAGATGTTTGGAAGCAGGCAGAGCAGAGGGCTACTTGCTCAGGACTTTCTCCTGTGCCTCCTCTCCGTGCAGTGGAAATAAAGGCAAGCCCAGGCAATTTAGTCCTCTCAGGCCCCACAGAAGGAACGCCAAGGTTACAGGCATCAGATGCTCACGAGAATGCTCAGTAGGCACTGGATTTGGAAAACATGCTCAGCATTTGAAAAGGCTTTTGTTCATGCCCTTCTCCCTGTTTTTTTTTTTCAAACTAGTGACTACTGCAAACAGCTGGACCTCTGTGATGAGCTGCCATGTCTCTGACATTAAGAGTAAGGAACAGAACGTGTCTGAATCATGGGAAACTCTTCCATCACTGCTCATTTGATGCCATTTGGAATTTCAAGAAAGCTGTCTCTTATGATAAAATTGTACAGATAGAAAATGATCAGTATAAAGGACACGGGCTTTTTCTGACTTTGATTTAATTTGCTATAAGCAGCTTAAAGTTCTGGTGAGTATCTTACTTTTTACAGTCCAAATATTGTTGAGGAGCAGAGCCAGGAAATGAAGAAATTCTGAGATCAGTGGGATAACTGGCTCATCGAGAAGGTAAACTCTCATCCAGATGCGAAGTTAATCTTCTTTGACTTTCTATTCTGTGAGGTGCTATTGTCTTAGCAGTCAGCTTAGAGTCATCTCAAGCTACACCATCCACATTCTCAGGATATGTCATGAAAGGACTGTGTCCCTCGGAAGTGTGTAGAAGGGCTGAGTCCTGAAAGCACAGCTTGCATTCTAGTTCGAAGAAGGCCTTTCTGGTCATGTGAAGAATGCTTCCAGTCTCTCACGCTGTTTTCTCTTAGAATTTTCATGTGCATATTGCAACAGTGATAGTGCTGTCTTCCCTTTAGCAGTGGTTTTCAACCTTCCCTATGCTGAGAGCCTTTAATACAGTCCCTCAGGTTATGGTGACCCCAGCCATAAAATTATTTCATTGCTACTTTATAAATGTAATTTTTCTACGGTTATGAAATGTAAATATCTGATATGCAGTTCCAAAGGGGTCATGGCCCCCAGGTTGAGAAGCACTGCTATAGGGCAAGACACTGTGGGGCAAGCCTCCTGGGAGATATTTGCATACCTTACATGAATTCTTCATGTCCAGTATCATCTTTCCCCTCTGAAGGCTCCCACCTCATAGCCTGCCTTGCTCTCCCTGATGAGCATCATTTCAACCCTCAGGCTCTGCATTTCATCTTCTCTGAATGGAATGTTCTCTCCCCTTTGCCGATATCTCCCTCCTTGTTTTATTTAGCTCTTATCTTACCTTTTAAAACCTCAGTGTCTGGTCTACTCTCTAAGAGCACATTCTATTATATCACCTCAGTAAGCCTAACCCACTATTGATGTGCATATGAATTCTTGTGGGTTCTAACACAGTTTTTGTAGACCAGCCTTTCAGCAGCACTGCACAGGCACCACAGTTTAGCGCTCACCACTGCCGTGGAGTCCTACCTCTCACTCTCTCACACTTGAAATAACTCTTAGTTTCACCATCTAAATATCAGTGAGGAGCAGAGCAAGTAATGAAATTCTTACTTGAGAAAGTTAATGACATTCTCTTTCTCCATTATCTTTTTTTTTTGTTCAGTCCTAGAATTAAGCTAATAGCTTTGGAGTATGCTGCCAGCACCATTACCCCATCTTTAAGTCGAGAGCACCACTTTGCTCGTCTAATAGGCATGTTATATGATTGGCAGTGAGATGTGTAAGCAGCTATCTTTAGCAGTTACATATACAAGTTATTTTACTGAGGTCAAAGATTTTAACATTTTATTCACAAATTTATTCCCCTTATATTTTTCCTTAGCACCTATAGCTGCTTAAAAATATTTGATAAATTCATTGATTATTCTGACTCAAAAATCATTACATCAATGACTGCCAGAGATATACTTTTATGAAAGAAATGGATATATAAATAAATATTCCCTCTCCTTTGTGTAAGTGTTTTCAGGTATATCAAGTTGGGGGAGCATTTGTCTGTAGGTAGGGTAAGATTTTGTATTATTTCTACCTAAAATAGAAAAAAAAAAAAAGCTATTTTGTTCAATTTCTCAAGAATTTTTCCTACTGTAGGAGGCCTATATGGAATTACTCCCTCACATGTAACAGCTAAAATCAGACCACACAACACAACAAGACAGACAGGATATATGAGTCCCTTGTCTTTGCGGATATCAGATAAAGGCAATGAGCAGTGCACACATCAGAAGTACGTTCCTCAAGTTCCTAACGCGCTGACTGGGGAGCTTTTAGACTGCAGTGTAGAGAAGGCCCAGTGTTCAAGTGTAGGTGTACAGGGCTAGCTCCTTGCAGAGGCCAAAGTGGAATTTTTTGAGACAGAGCCTAAGAGAGGAGAGAGCTCCTGTAGAAAGGGAACCAGCCCCAGAGGAAGATCCCTTGAGCATGCATCTGGATGTCTTCTGGACGTGACTTTAGACTGGAGAATGAGCCACCTCACAAGCATCAGAGGAACTGCTGTCAAATCACTCCACGGTAGACAGAGCTCTGACTTTCAGCAGTCTGAGAAGAAACTTCACACTATATGGAGCCTTAGATAGGGGGGTTCAGAAGTTTTGTGTCTCAGTAAGAGACACAATAGGCCCCAGAGGAAATAAAATTCCCACTAAGGCATCTTAAGACCAGGACTTCAGAGAATTCAACTGTCTCTAAAAATCAACTACTTTGAAGAAGAAGGCATAAGACACTTTATGAGTAACTCAAAATAAATCATGGACCTTAATGCAAGACTTGAAGTACTGAAACTTCTAGAATAACGTATGGGAACAATCTGTTATAACCCTAATTTGGGGAAAGATATATCACAGATAGAGCGATCAATAAAGACAAAGCATAATTAATTGGAACTTTATTAGAATAAGGAACTTCGGTTCTCTGAAAATCACTGTTGACGTGGAGAAAAATGTTGAAAAAATTGTTTTTTTAAAAAACATATGTCCACAATGGGTAATATGTCCACAATGGGTAAAGAATCCTTAAATCTCAATGATAAGAAAAAAAGTATAATTATACTAGACAAAAAGTTTGAACAGCTACTTCATCCTAGGAGAGAAGATGAAAACCAGGCATATAGAAAGACTCTCAATGCAGTGGACATAAAGGAAATGCTCCCTGTGTCTGAAACTGTCCTAAATTGAAAATACAACACCAAATGTTGGTGTGGTTGTAGAAACATAGAAAGCTCACACCTGAAGCCCTAAAAGGTAAATTGCTAATCTGCTCTGAACTTCCCTTTGCTAGTGCATGCTTTTCACTATGGCCCTCCAAAATGCTCTGGATTCTTGAATGAAAGACACACACAAACACACACACACACACACACACACACACACAGCCTTATGTTTAATATGCTCTCAGCAGCTCAAAGGCTGTGCCACTCTTGCTACCAGTCTTCCAGACCCAATCAAGGAAGCTGTCCCTGAGACTACCTCTCTGACTCTTACGTGCCTGGATGCTTTCCCTCCTGCTCCCTTAAGTCTGATCTGTCTGCTTCCCTGTCCTGGTGGTGGTGATTCTCAAAACTCCTTCTCTCCTGCTTGTTTGCCAGGGAAATCTAAGGTCCCGCCTCTGTCTCCCTGCCCAGGACTGGACTGTTAGCCACTGTATTTTACCAATCAAAGCCAATTGGGGATAGGGACTCCCAGGATCTTACAGGCAGACATGCTGGTTCCCATGAAATTTGGGGTATTAAATAAACACAAATAGCATTAGAACCTATCCGCAACACACACCCAGATCGAAATTGGAGTTGCTTGCCTATTTTGGCACTGGTTTCCCGTCTTTTTGATCTAGGATCCAGTGTCTCACTGTTTACACCTCTTGGCTTTGGTTCCTTCATGTCCAGCATATTTCCTGACAGACTTACCTTTTCTCATAGTGACCAAGACAGTGGTCCGGAGCAAGTACTCATAACTTTTTAGGTATAATCTTAGCAGACAGAATGTGAATCTTCATTAAAATAAGAAAAATATTTTAAATCTCACTGGCTCTGTTGGTCACAAGTGATGTCTCTAATTAACTAGGCCAGGGGAAATAATGCCAGATTGTTCCTGACTTGACATTACCTTATCTCTAAACCTAGTGGCAGAAAAACAAACAACCAAAAACAAACAAACAAACAAACAAAAAAACCTCTGCTCAAAACACAACCAGTGCCAGTGTAGAGATGAGATTTACCAGGAAAATTGGGGTATGGCTCCACATGTCTCAGAAAACTGAAGACCATAAAGTCAAAGCCAAACATAATGAAACACACAAATATATTTTCTGACAAAATATCACTTAAATCATAATCCTTAGTTGCATGGCAACCACCCTTCGACCATTACCCAGACAGATATGGAAGTGGTTGGGCTTGGCCAGTGTTATAGCTATCCTAGCAATATTTTAGATAATGAATATATTTTTAAATGTTGTGTTCTACTATATATTAGACATAAAGACACTTGCTTTATTGCACAATTCAAACATTTTTCACAGGCAAAAATACCATTTAATTTTATGATTCCAGACTACCTTTGACATTCACTTTGACAAGATTATTGAATGCAAAAAAGCAGAATGAGAGTGAACACAGGAAAGAAATCCAAACAGCTGCTTCGTGATATTTTTTATTGATCTCATTCCATGCACTGAGCACCTGTGTTCATTGTTTGTTGCTGGTGGCCAGTGTAGAAGACATCTTCCATTTGACCATCAACTGTCAGAAAAAAAAAAAAGCAGTATTCCTGAATACATGTGTGTATGTAGGGGACACACATATGCATACACACAAACACAACACACACACTCACAGCTGAAGATCAGCACAGGCTCATCAGTGTCTTCTGGGACGTCTTGGTCTTACTAGATAGAATAAAGGAGGAATCAGGAAAGCTAATGCTTAGAAATTTTTCTTTTAAACTCTTCCTTTTCATCTGTCACAGCCAGAAATAAATGAGCTTCTATTTATTTGTTTACTGTCTAAAATGTTTTTTCTTTCTCAAAGCTCAGCAGCAGGAGAACACAAGATAACAACATCCACTCTTTCCTCCAGCAGCAGGGTTACAGGGTCACAGGTACAAGGCATAGAGGGAAGCCTTTTTTCTCCCTTCCCTTAAGACCTTGGAGGAGTTTCTATTCTTTAGTCTTTATTTTGCAAATGGGAAGCTTTGGTACAGTTTCTCAGAAGGAAGGTCACATTGCAGAGCTGAAAGTGAGGAAGGAACGGGAAGCTGTATGAGGATAGACATTTACCTGCACTCTGGGTACAAAATGTTGTAGGACATCTAATTGTCCCTTTATGTGCTATCAATGTCCCCTTGAAAGGAACCTTCATCCTCAGTCACAAAGGAGAGTGGAATAGAATTGTGACTGCCTAACCACAGTGTGGCGAGCAAGGGTATGTTGGCTGCCAAGACTAAACTAGGTTGATCATGGGAAACTGATGCTACAAGGCCCTCCCTTTGCACTGTAAAGAAAAGTGGATCATCAGAAGTTCTCAGAACTTTTTCCAGCCAAGATTTAAACTTGTATGCACTATCAAGAGTATTTAACATCATTTTTAATTTTCCTTATCAAAAGGGCCATTGACCTACTTGCCTGCTACCCTTACAGAGAAATTAATTCATGAAGCTCCTAGAAAGGTGACCTTCCCCTGTACACAGATCCTTGCATACCTGGTTCCAGGCAATGGCACTGACCCATTGAATCCTCCATAAGGAATCTTGATTAAGTCTCAGGGGACTATACAGTCAGATGGCAATATGGACTGAAGTCAGAGGGTCATAATGTGTGGAAGCTGTATAAAGCTCTTAAGGTTCCTGGCAGATGCAGACGTTGAATGTGGACTCTATTTCTGATTTGCCAGTTTTACCTTACCTAAGGCACAATTGTCCCTTGTGGGTCTCCAAAGGCACAATTGTCCTTTGTGGGCCTTTTGCTGTACCTGTGTGTTCTGGGCTGCTTAGGCTGCCATAACAAAGTACCACAGGCTCCCAGCAATCATTTATTTCATCCCTAACCCGGGGCTTCATGTTGACATTATCAGCTTTTAGCAGTGGCATCTTCCTGGCTTATAGGTAGCCGCCTGTTCAATTTATACTTACATGGTAGGGACAGGATGGGAGTGAGTATTCTGATGTTCCCTTCTCTTATTAGAAAGGTAATGATTCCATCAAGAAGTCTCACTCTCAAGATCTAGCCTAATCCGATTCACCACTCAGAGGCCCTATTTCCAGATAGTATTACATTGGGGGTGGGACTTCAATAGATGGACCTAGGAAACAAAAGCAGTCTCCAGCACTACTTTCTTGCCTGTTGTTCCTACAATAAGATGATTGCTGAATTTTCTTTATATATATTTTTATTTTCTATATTCTTTGTTTACATTCCAAATGATTTCCCCCTTTCCCAGTTCCCCCTCCCCATATGTCCCATAAACCTTCTTCTCTCCATCCATTCTCCAATCACCTCCCTCCTTTTTCTCTGTCCTTATATTCCCCTCCAATGCTAGATCAAGCCTTTCCAGGATCAGGACCCTCTCTATACTTCTTCATGGGAGTCATTTGTTATGCTAATTGTGCCTTGGGTATTCAGAGCTTCTGGGCTAATTAATATTCACTTATCAGAGATTGCATTCCATATGTATTCTTTTGTGATTGGGTTGCCTCACTTAGGATGATATTTTCCAGATCCAACCATTTGCCTAAAAATTTCGTGAATTCATTGTTTCTAATTGCTGAGTAGTATTCCATTGTGTAAATATACCACATTTTCTGTATCCATTCTTCCATTGAGGGACATCTGGGTTCTTTCCAGCTTCTGGCTATTATAAATAAGGCTGCTATGAACATAATGGAGCATGTGTCTTTATTGCATGCCGGGGAATCCTCTGGGTATATGCCCAGGAGAGGTATAGCAGGGTCCTCCGGAAGTGTCATGTCCAGTTTTCTGAGGAACCGCCAGACTGATTTCCAAAATGGTTGTACCATCTTACAACCCCAGTGGAGCAGTGGAGGAGTGTACCTCTTTCTCCACATCCTCGCCAACACGTGCTGTCTCCTGAGTTTTTAATCTTAGCCATTCTGACTGGTATAAGGTGAAATCTCAGGGTTGTTTTGATCTGCATTTCCCTAATGACTAATGATGTTGAACATTTCTTAAGGTGCTTCTCAGCCATCCGAATTTCTTCAGGTGAAAATTCTTTGTTTAGATCTGTACCCCATTTTTAATAGAGTTATTTGGTTCCCCGCGGTCTAACTTCTTGAGTTCTTTGTATATATTGGATATTAGCCCTCTGTCAGATGCAGGGTTGGTGAAGATCTTTTCCAATTTGTTGGTTGCCGTTTTGTCCTTTTGATGGTGTCCTTTGCCTTACAGAAACTTTGTAATTTTATGAGATCCCATTTGTTAATTTTTGATCTTACAGCATAAGCTATTGGTGCTCTGTTCAGGAACTTTACCCTGTGCCCATGTCCTCAAGGGTCTTCCCCAGTTTCTTTTCTATTAGTTTCAGTGTGTCTGGTTTTATGTGGAGGTCCTTGATCCACTTGGAGTTGAGTTTAGTACAAGGAGATAAGAATGGATCAATTCACATTCTTCTGCATGCTGACCTCCAGTTGAACCAGCACCATTTGTTGAAAAGGCTATGTTTTTCCACTGGATGTTTTTGGCTCCTTTGTCGAAGATCAAGTGACCATAGATGTGTAGATTCATTTCTGGGTCTTCAATTCTATTCCATTGGTCCACTTGCCTGTCACTGTGCCAATACCATGCAGTTTTTAACACTATTGCTCTGTAGTATTGCTTGAGGTCTGGGATACTGATTCCCCAGAAGTTCTTTTACTGTTGAAAATAGTTTTAACTATCCTGGGTTTTTTGTTATTCCAGATGAATTTGAGAATTGCTTTTTCTAACTCTGTGACGAACTGAGTTGGGATTTTGATGGGGGATTGCATTGAATCTGTATATTGCTTTTGGCAAGATGGCCATTTTAACTATATTAATCCTGCCAATCCATGATCATGGAAGATTTTTTCCATTTTCCGAGGTCTTCTTCAATTTCCTTCTTCAGAGACCTGACGTTCTTGTCGTATAGATCTTTCACTTGTTTGGTTAGAATCACACGAAGATACTTTATATTGTTTGTGGCTATTGTGAAGGGTGTCATTTCCCTAACTTCCTTCTCAGCCTGCTTATCCTTTGAGTATAGGAAAGCACTTGATTTGCTTGAGTTGATTTTATAACCAGCCACTTTGCTGGAGTTGTTTATCAGCTGTAGGAGTTCTCTGGTGGAGTTTTTTGGGTCACTTAAGAATACTATCATGTCATCTGCAAATAGTGATAATTTTACTTCTTCCTTTCCAATTTGTATCCCCTTGACCTCCTTATGTTGTCTAATTGCTCTAGCTGGAACTTCAAGTACTATATTGAAAAGATATGGAGAGAGAGGACAGCCTTGTCTAGTTCCTGATTTTAGTGGGATTGCTTCAAGTTTCTCTCCATTTAGTTTGATGTTGGCTACCGGTTTGCTGTATATTGCTTTAACTATGTTTAGGTATGGGCCTTGAATTCCTGTTCTTTCCAAGACTTTTAGCATGAAAGGATGCTGAGTTTTGTCAAATGCTTTTTCAGCATCTAATGAAATGATCCACCATGATCAAGTAGGCTTCATCCCAGAGATGCTGGGATGGTTCAATATAAGGAAATCAATCAATGCAATCCACTACATAAACAAACTCAAAGTAAAAAACCATGTGATCTTTTCATTAGATGCTTGTTGAATTAATGAGAGTAGATTTCCATGCCATGATTGGCAGCCCACCATCACAGGTCTCCACTGGGGCCTTAGAGTATGTAAAGTACTTTAGTAAGCACTGATTTTGCTTCTCACATTTTATGTGATAGAACATACTTGTTACTATTAATATTTTTTAAATTAGAATATCTAACATGAGATCTACCCTCCAATATTGGTAACTAATGCTATGGTGTTGTGAGCAGGTTTCTAGAATGCATTCAATGTATTGTGAAACCTATGCCTGTTGAACAGGGGTCTGGAGAAAATAAGTTTGAAGCAAGAGAAACAAATTGTCATAGTTCATTTGTCATACAAGAAGTCAGTGGCAGGCTTGGAGCTCAGCCTGGGATTTATGAGAGAACATTGTCATATCTATAGCTGACATTTTCCCCTCCCCTCATATTTAGTCTCATAGGTTTAGCTACAGCCAAAGAAGGGTGAAAAATATTGGCTTAGATAGCATGCTTTTGACACGTGGTTTCTGACAAGACTCCTCACTGCTAGCTAGTAGCCTCTCTGGCTTTTGTTCTGCTACCCCAAAGGGTTTTTGCTCTCATGTCATGGTTCAAGATGATCAAGTTCTGTGTCATGTTCTAAGAAGAAAGAGGAGAAAATGAGAGGTAGGAAAGGGGCTAACCTAACATTAAGGATGTGTGCTTCAAGTCACATGTGCTATCACGTTTGGCCCAGGAAATTTCAATCTCCTTGGTCAAGGCAGTAGTAAAATGATGTGGCACATAGCTGAGGTAGAACTATATCTCATCTCTTTTCCCTAAGGCCATCACAAAGTTATCAGTCTGCTTTCTGAGCCAACAAAGCTCCTGTATATCAGAAGCCCAGGGGTGGATTTAGACTAATTGATCATCTTAGGGAAGCCCCTTTATTGATTTTTACAACCTTCAGAAATAAATATGGTAAGAATTCTGTGTGATTGATGAGAATGCAAATGCCAAGGAAAGTCATAAAGGTCTGACACTTATTAAAAAGTGTTGCCAGAAAGTGAGTGATTATTTTAATATTGGCTCTGCACGGCACATATCTGCCTGATTCTCCTTAATTTCCCCACAGATGGGCCACTGTGCATGCTATGCCCTTGTGTGGCAAATGAGAAATGGTGTTTGGAATTAAGCTTCAAAGAAAGAATTACAATCGTTTTAATTATAAGTCACCCAGTATGGTTCTCAAGTTAGAGAGCCTTGTGGGCACTATAGAATCAGGGTGACAGACGGCATGGAACTAAGAGCCAAAGAAGGGAATTTAGACATTTGGGCCAATGCTCAGTTTCTAGGGGAAGTAAATTTTGCTATTATTTATTTTCAGATGCTTAGTATCCTCATACAAGACTTTTAGCTACATACAAATTGAGAAATATAATGGGACTCCTCTCAACAAGGCTGCAGACTTCCACTCCAGAAGATGTTCTTAGTGTCCTTGTGGAGGGAGACCCTGAAGTCTGCTGGGTAAATAATCTACATGTGCAATCCTGTTCAGTTACAATTAGACCACCAACAAATTTCTCTAACCTAAGTACTGGATACTGGGATTCTGCAGTAACGGTGATGGAGACTGGGCTGTCCATCATGGTTTGGTGACCTCTAACTGTTCTCCTTGTATCTCACCAGACACACATCCTAGCTTCTTTTTCTGGCTCACATACTTGCTTCCACAGACCATGCTACAAAGGTGACCTTTGACCTGTCTTCTAGACAGACCTGGAGAGATTAGAAGGCAATTTGAGAAACTAAATGATAAAACAAAAGGGGATTCATTTTTCTAGATTTACCAAATAAACAGTTGGCCTCTCAATAAAATTTAAGATGGACCATAAAATATTTTTTTACTCGACATATTTTTTATTTACATTTCAAAGGATTTCCCCTTTTCAGGCCCCCCCACTCCCCAAAAGTTCCATAAGCCCCCTTCCTTCCCCCTGTTCTCCCATCCACCCCTTCCCACTTCCCTGCTTTGGTTTTGCCCTATACTGCTACACTGAGTCTTTCCAGAACCAGAGGCCACTCTTCCATTCTTCTTGTACCTCAACTGATATGTGGATTATGCTTTGGGTATTCCAATTTTCTAGGCTAATATCCACTTATTAGTGAGTGCATACCATGACTGATCTTTTGAGACTGGATTACCTCACTTAGTATGATGTTCTCCAGCTCCATCCATTTGTCTAAGAATTTCATGAATTCATTGTTTCTTATGGCTGAATAGTATGCCATTGTGTATATACACCACATTTTCTGCATCCATTCTTCCATTGAGGGATACCTGGGTTCTTTCCAGCATCTGGCTATTATAAATAGGGCTGCTATGAACATAGTGGAGCATGTGTCCTTATTACATGGTGGGGAATTCTCTGGGTATATGCCCAGGAGTGGTATAGCAGGATCCTCCCGAAGTGACATGCCCAGTTTTCTGAGAAACCGCCAGACTGATTTCCAGAGTGGTTGTACCAGTTTGCAACCCCACCAGCAGTGGAGGAGTGTTCCTCTTTCTCCACATCCTCGCCAACACCTGCTGTCTCCTGAATTTTTAATCTTAGCCATTCTGACTGGTGTAAGGTGAAATCTCAGGGTTGTTTTGATTTGCATTTCCCTAATCACTATTGAAGCTGAGCATTTTTTAAGATGCTTCTCAGCCATCCGAATTTCTTCAGGTGAAAATTCTTTGTTTAGCTCTGTACCCCATTTTTAATAGGGTTATTTGGTTTTCTGGGGTCTAACTTCTTGAGTTCTTTGTATATATTGGATATTAGCCCTCAATCTGCTGTAGGGTTGGTGAAGATCTTTTCCCAATTTGTTGGTTGCCGATTTGTCCTCTTGATGGTGTCCTTTGTCTTACAGAAGCTTTGTAATTTAATGAGTTCTCATTTGTCAATTCTTGATCTTAGAGCATACACTATTGGTGCTCTGTTCAGGAACTTTCCCCCTGTACAGATGTCCTCAAGGGTCTTCCCCAGTTTCTTTTCCATTAGCTTCAGAGTGTCTGGCTTTATGTGGAGGTCCCTGATCCATTTGGAGTTGAGCTTAGTACAAGGAGATAAGGATGGATCAATTAGCATTCTTCTGCATGCTGACCTCCAGTTGAACTAGCACCAATTACACTGATACCAAAACCACACAAAGATTCAACAAAGAAAGAGAATTTCAGACCAATTTTCCTTATGAACATTGATGCAAAAATAATAAAATTCTTACCAACTGAATCCAAGAACACATAAAAACGATCATCCACCATGATCAAGTAGACTTTATCCCAGGAATGCAGGGTTGGTTCAATATACGGAAATCCATCAATGCAATCCACTACATAAACTCAAAGAAAAAAAAACCACATGGTCTTCATTGGATGCTGAAAAAGCTGTCGACAAAATTCAGCATCCTTTCATGCTTAAAGTCTTGGAAAGAACAGGAATTCAAGGCCCATACCTAAACATAGTAAAAGCAATATACAGCAAACCGGTAGCCAGTATCAAACTAAATGGAGAGAAACTTAAAGCAATCCCATTAAAATCAGGGACTAGACAGGGCTGCCCCCTTTCTCCTTATCTTTTCAATATTGTACTTGAGGTACTAGCTTGGGCAATTAGACAACATTAAGGAGGCCAAAGGGATACAAATTGGAAAGGAAGTAGTCAAACTATCATTATTTGCAGATGATATGATAGTCTACCTAAGTGACCCAAAAAAATCCACTAGAGAACTCCTACAGCTGATAAACAGCTTCAGCAAAGTAGCAGGTTATAAAATCAACTCAAGCAAATCAGTAGCCTTCCTATACTCAAAGGATAAGCAGGCTGAAAAAGAAATTAGGGAAATGGCACCCTTCACAATAGCTACAAACAGTATAAAGTACCTTGGGGTGACTCTTACCAAACATGTGAAAGATCTGTATGACAAGAACTTCAAGACTCTGAAGAAAGAAATGGAAGAAGACCTCAAGAAATGGTAAAATCTCCCATGCTCATGGATCGGCAGGATTAATGTCCCTTCCCCCACAGCACTGAGCTAGCTGGCAGCCCCCAGTCTCCTGCTGGTGTTATCTCAGGCCCTTGCTCCTTGGGAACAATACAGTGCTTTCACCTTGAAGACCAAGGCTGCCTCAGGGCAGTCTCACCTGGAGGCCAGCAGAGACCCACTAGACTTGAAGCAGGCGACCAGCTGAGAAGTGGAGCCAAGGAGTTCTTGGCCTGCTCCTTGATATTGGGGGGGAAGGGGGGGCAGGGTTGTTTTCTAAAGACTATATATTTTGGCTAAATAATAGTAAAGTTGGTCTTGATCCGCAAACTGTCGTCTCGACTCATCTCTCTTTCGTCCCCTTCCCGTTTATCCCCAGAATTCTCTTCCAGGTCCCCGGTTCGCATGTGGCTGCGGGCGGCTACAGATTAATATAGTTAAAATGGCCATTTTGCCAAAAGCAATATACAGATTCAATGCAATACCCATCAAAATCCCAAGTCAGTTTTTCATAGAGTTAGAAAGAGCAATTCTCAAATTCATCTGGAATAACAAAAAACCCAGGATAGCTAAAACTATTCTCAACAACAAAAGAAATTCTGGAGGAATCAGTATCCCTGACCTCAAGCAACACTATAGAGCAATAGTGTTAAAAACTGCATGGTATTAGTACAGTGACAGGCAGGCGGATAAATTGAACAGGATTGAAGATCCAGAAATGAACCCACATGCCTATGGCCACTTGATCCTCAACAAAGGAGCTGAAAACATCCAATGGAAAAAAATATTTTCTAATATAAGTATTAACATGCCTCATAAAGTATTTACAAATTACAACTTAAAATTGTGTTGGAGTTCAATTTAAGTGTGCCCTATAATTCCCTGGCAAACATGGAGGTGTGTTATTAATTCCTGGTTGGGCTACCCCCTTACCATAGCTTGGATAATTACACTTTCTTGGTGAAAAATCTGTTAGGATTGCTTTCCACAGCCTCAGTATCTACCAGGCTCTACAAACTCTGCTTGGTCCCCCTTTGGGGACCCAGCTTATCCCAGGCACAGAATCTTGTCCTTCACTCCAGTCTTCCCAAGCCTAAGCTCAGAACACTGTTTTTATAACATTTAATTCAGTAGAATCCTTTGGCTGCCTGCTGCCTGATACAGGAAGCACAGCTGGATACAGGAACCACAGCTGGATAATCCCTCAACAGGGGAATTAGGACAGAGCAGCCCAACTTGGACATCACTTTGCTTGCTGTCTGTGGCAACTTCTCCACTTGAGGGTTCATCCAGTGGCCAGACTCGCAGAGTATTAACATGTGTTACAGAGGTGAGAATGGAGTATTACAGAGGAAAAAAACCCAAGGGGGTGGTCTATGCTGAATCTCAACATGAGTTCTAGAAACTTAAGACATGTTAGTGTTTGTGCATATATGAATGCATATGTGTGTATATATATGTATATATACATATGCACGTGTACATGTATATATTTATATATCATATATGTATATATATACATCTGCATGCATACATGTACATATATATCTATTATATCTATTTTAATTTTATTCTGAACTCACTTAGAAATACATGAAGTGAATGTTCAGAATAACGTGTTTTCTTTTTTTTAGCAGCACAAACCTCATCTTCTTGTAAGATCATGTGTCATACTCACTGCTGTGAAGGTGTGATCCCCGTGGGAGGAGAGACCATATATGTATTATATGATTATATTGGTCCTCGGCCAGTTTCCAGGTCCTCTAAAGTGTCGTGGACATCTATTCAGTGACAGTGCTCTTCATCAATCCATGATATATGAGAGCAGCATGCTTATGTCTATAGTTATTCATATGTACTTTGTGCCTTCATAAATTACTTTATGTGATTTTATATATTTAAATGAGCATAGATATAACTCATATGATTTATAATATTATCTTGTATCTGTAAGTTGCTGATCTCTGCATTTTTAATAAGTTAAAAAGCAGTTGATTTCTCTAATTTGTCTTTTTTGTTTAATCATAAGTTTTCACATGAATCAAAGATCATTTCCATAACTTCTTGTAGCAATTCATTTGCAAAATCTTTCTCTTTGAAGCTTGCTTTAATCTAGGCATGCATTATCTCTCATGAGGCCTATTGACATTCTAGTAGTAATGCAATATTATATAAAATACATTCTTGGCCAAGCTGATAGAGGAAATGATGATTACCCACTCTAACTCCATGGTCACTTTTGAGGCCTAGGCATGGCCAAAGGTGCTTACCCACATTCTAGACCTCTGCGCTCCTCTCTTCAAGATCAGCAAGAATGCTTTGGGGAATGGGAACCCCTTTCCTGCCATCCTTGGTGATATACCCCTCCTGCTCAGGAGTCTGGACACTTGATTCAGTTATTCCCATGTGTTGACTTCAGGCAAATTTAGTCATGCGAATCAGTTCTCCTGAGGGAAACAAACAGTGCCACCTGCATACCTCATGGAACAGAAATCTTGAAGGTTCTTAGAAATGTCAAGAAGCTGATATGAGACCACTCACTGTTCAATTATAGGAACTGGTCACTTTGATAAAACAGAATAAAGAAGTCAAAGAAACAACTAATTTTCCTGTTTGTTCTCCTAGGGATCAGATTATGAATTGATATTATTACCATTTTAGCCTGAAAGGGAGCTCAATTTCCTTTTATTTTAGTAAGTGTGAATTAAGGACTTGCCATGTGCCAGGCACTGTGGAAGGAGGGTGGATGAGGTTAGAATGTGGGGAGCCACCAGAGATCACAGCCTAGCTTGGAGCCTAACAAGGAAGCAGTATGGGAAGAGCAATTGATTTGTCTGGAAAATGTGCTGGGAGCACAGGTGGGAGGTTGATGAGTCCATTCTGCCCTAAGGCAAACCCCCATTCAGCATAATGTTATCCATCATTTATTCATTCAACAAGTCTTTTTTGAACTTTGGTTAAGTTTCAAGCACTCTGCTTAGTGCTGGGGAATATGACAATGAACAAATCAGATGGTTTCTGTTTTCAGAGCTTAGGGTTAGTGGGAAAGACACATTTCAGCTACATATGTAAATCATCAAAAGCTGTAAGACATCCAGGGCACTTTGGCAGTCACTGGGGATTCAAAAGAACTGATCTAGAATGTTGTTTCAGAGAAGGGCCTCCCAAGGAAATTACACGTTGGTTGAGGTTTAAAATGCATGGGGATGAGGCAGTTGGAGAACAGAGGACAGATGAGCACATACGTGGGAGGATATGGTGAGGGGCTGTTTTCTGACACAGGCTAGAAGTAGTGTGCTTCAGTGTTCTAAGTGTTCACATTACTTTCTGCTCCTTTCCCAGCCTCTCTTCTTGGGTTGCCAATTGTCACCAGCACTGAAATATCTGCACCCTTTCAGCTTTGCCTCCATTTATCAAATGAATACTGGGTTCTTTCCCAGCAAAGCATAAATGGATAGGTAGCTTGAGAAGAATAGAATCTCCCTCTCTCAGGAGCAGAAGTTCAAGAATCTCTCCTGAGAGATATCATGAATATGGCTCAGTATTAAGACTGCTGCGATTCTGCCTTCTAATCTGAAAAAGAAAGTTGACTTCAGAGACCACAGATCTGACCTGGCTCTGTCACCCTTGGCAAGAGGCATGTGCTAGAAATGGGACCCATGACCAGGAATTTCTCAGAGTGGTTTGGAAATGTATCTTCCCCTTGCCTTAGAATATCTCAGAATTGATGTGATTATTATATTTGCCATTTTATACAGAGAGCCTGAGACATAGTGAGTAGACAACTTGCCAAGATCAGAGCTGGTAAGAGAGAAGTCAGCTTCAAACTCTCAAAATCTGATTAGAAAAACTAGGCTCTTAAACACTAAGTTCCCTGATGACAGCCCAATAGCCATGCTCATAATGTTTTAAAATGTTGAACCAATTTTCAGAAAAGAAATGATCCTCAGAGCCAGACAATAACCTCCCACCCCCAACCTTGCTTTCTGACTTAATACAATATTATGGATCCAAGTTTGGGTTTATATCTTTTGTTTGCTGGGCCTGGTAATGCATTCCTGTGATCCCAGCTGTCCTAAAGGTACAGGCAAAAGAACTGTAAATTAAATGTCTGTTTGGGCTATAAGTCTGGTTCAAGACCAGCCTGGGCCACCTCACAAGATCTTGTTTCAAAGGTTAGAAAAAAATGAAAGACAGCTGAAGGAATGAATCAAACTCAAGCTTAGAGAAAATGGAGCTGCAGTTCTAGCTCTGTACAAGAATGGGCCCTTCCACAATCTGGCATGCATGGAGGATGGACTCAAGAAGCCCCAACTCTTACTGATGAACTATTTGGTGTAGTGAGTTTCTAGAATTTTAGTTTCTTTAAAAAACACAAAATATTTTAAGAATATGTTTCATTTTAATCCCAGATGTAGGGATGTGGGGCTGCTTCAGACTGTCCGTAGCAGATGAGTATGCTTTGCCTTGTGCTCTAGCAGAGGCATGACTTTGCCAGCTGCAGATAGTTTCTGTGATAATGAGACATTTGCAATTACAGAGCTTCTCAGGGGGTATATAAGTGCTAGGAAAGCAAGAGTTGGGGAGAGTTGGTCATTCAGGAGGGTTAGTTGTGGTTTGGTAGTGGTTGTGTTCAAAGAAGATAAAGAAGAAATAAATTAAATTCAGCTCTCTCTTTCTCTCTCTCTCCCCTCTATTCATTTTTCTCTCCTAGATAGTGATAGGGGATGAGACTGGGGGATAAAGGGTGGGAAAAGAAGAACCCACAAAGTAGCAACGTCCAGCTGTAAGCAAAGAAGAAACAAGAAGAAAGAAGTTAGGTTGGGAAAGAGAGGAAACCACAAGGTAGCAAAAACCAGGTACAAGAAAAATAATTTGCTATTGATCGACTTACTAAGAGAAGGAGTCATTGCCTTCAGTAATGAACCCATTGTTGACCCAACAGGGTCCCAAGGGTAGTTCCAATCTATTGTTCACACAGTTGGATCTGGCTTACAAAATGGATCATGAAATAAAACCCAAAGCTGTGAATCTGGCCAAAAGACTGTTAGGAAGGAAAGGTATTGATAGGGATATGAGAGAGATGCAAGGGGCCAGGAGCAGAGAGAAGTCAGAATGCATCTTAGACATGTATGAAATTATCCAATAGTAAACTTATATTTTATGGTTGTGAGCCTAGCCTTTAATGGTTGAGCCATCTCTCCAGCCCAGTAATAAACTTAATAGAAATAAATCTTAAACTTATATATATATTTGAAGGATATAGCAGCTCAAGGATAGAATGCTCACTGAACACATACAAGGATCTTGGTGCCCCTATCTACAGCCCTATAAGCAATTAAAAAAAATACTCTTCTTTCTTACTCAGGCCTTTGCTGGTTTGATAGCCTAAAATAGAGTATTTAACTGCAGCTCACCAAGTTGTGTTCTACTAAACACAAATGCAGAAGTATGGCACTTTTGGTTTCTCAAGTGATGTAGGCCTTTCTCTATTGACAGTTTTATAAAGTATAAGTGGAAGAGGGCTGGAGTTTCTATTGCTCCTCATTTCAGTTTCACAATGCCCCCTAGAATTTTGTGTTTATCACATGCTGCTGCAGGATGCAGTCACACGTTTACAATTTCTCCTCACATCTGCCTGCAAAGAACTTTTATCACTCTGTGTTTTCACTGTGGTACAGAGGATTTATCACCTCATTAGTTAGGAAGACTCGAGCAGTCCTTCAGGGATAGCATCATTTCTAATTATTTTCCTGTCAGGGAATGACAAGGAAGCAAGCACACTGACTGCAGGAAGAGAAGCTTCCAGGAGTTGGCTGGAGCCTCCTGAGTCACTAGAGTGATTTTCTCTTATGTAAGGAGAGGTGTTGACAAACAGATCCTACTTCCTATCTCAGAAAGGAAACAGCAACAACAACGAACCACCTACTGTTTCCCCCTAATAGACTCTCTCTCTCTCAAGGAGACTTTTGGGCATAGTGTAGTAAGAAGTGGTCAGGGGTCTCAGAAGTCGAGCTGGTCCACCTGACATATGTGTTCCAACATCCAGCAAGCACAGTTGATCCTGGGTGAGAGCTGAAAAGTAATGGCCTTCACATGGTACCAGTTCACTGCCATAAAATCACCTAGAAGTGGTTGAAACATCTTTCACAGGGCCAAGAGTTCATATGACTTTGAATAGGAGGAAGCCACAGATACATACTTGCGACTATTCTGCTCCATTTTATGAGCTACAAAAGTAGCCTATAAAGAGAAGAAACTTTTATATGAATATCACACTAGAAATCCTTGCCAATGCAATAAGTAAAGAAGAAAAGGGATTTGGATAGGAAGGAATAAAACTACCACCAATCCTCGAGTCACCAGACTATGACCTCTATTTGCTCTTGACAGAGCCTCTCTAGTCTTCTGAGCACTCTGAGTCCTCTAGTAGAAGTTACTCTCTCTTAAGTTCTTGTTACACAGTTGTAGTAATGCATGCATGCTTCCAATGACTTTTTACAGAAACAGTAACCTTGCCAATTTCAGTTTGAACTCAGACCCCCAAGGAGAGGAGAGCCATCAAATTTTAATGGTACTCTAGTGTGCCAATATTAAATATACCTTCCTCAATGCATAACTTTCATGTATCAGTTCTGTTCCCTACTTTTATGCCCAGAACACTTAAGGCTATAGGTATAACTTATTCTTGTTTTGAGCAAAGAGACCAAAGGACTTAAGTTTGTTCTCTGATGCCCTCAGTCTAGGCTTCTAGCATTTTTCTGAATGGATAGAGATACTTGACATAGCTAGAAGCAAACCTCCAGTACCTAAATTCCACCTTAGGCTACCTATTTAATTTTAGATGTCCCTTTTGGATGAATTTCTAAAGTGATACAATTTCATGGGCTTGCCTAATCATGCCAAGAGAGAGGAGATCTAAAGGACAGGGAAACTACAGCAAGTCTACTCTGAGTCTTTTCATCCTTGCTCTTCCCTACTTCCTGCCCCTCTTCCCTTACTCTTTGCCATTATGTTATTTTATAAACTCAGAGATGAGTACAGTTGTGCTGGAGAGCAATTTCTGAAAAGTAATTGGTACAATTTTTAAGCATCTGGTCCAGTCCTACATCTGGTCCAGTCTCAAAGTTATTCTGTAGTCATAGTTAATGCTGGGGTAGTACTTGCGATTTAGTGCCTTCGAGAAAGATTAGAATATACCAGTGGCGGAGAACTCTGCTGTTCTAAAGGCTGGCAAAAATTTCCACAGCAAATTTTATCTAGGACATCTTTATTCCAAATTAAGGATTAACACCAGTTTGTAAGGTGACAATGATGAAGGATAACTTGGGCTTTCTAATGCCCAGGTGGCTGGGCAGAACAGCTCCATGTTCATGATTTTGGAAGGACAGAATGTCTGCTTACTCATTTAATAGCCATGGCTGTGATCTGGACATGAATTGTGTTCCATTCCCAGAGAAGGACTTGGCAGCTATGCCCTGCAATAGGGGGAAGTATGTTTCCTCTGATGGACAACATTCTTGGCTTCTTACCATAGGAATGAGACCTGCTTTTTCCTTTATCTGATGCTTCGAGGATCAGTTGGGTACCAATATCACTGTTTGAAATTTTGAGTTTTTAATCGACTATTAAGCTATTTCATAACCAGAAAGGAAACATCACAGAGCCAAACTGAACACAGAAATATTTTCAAGTGCACTCCTCCACATTCTTACCATATTTCTTACAAATATTATCGTCATTATGCCCTATGAAATACGTACTTCCTTTGCTCTATTATTCAAAATGAAAGCCCAGTCTAAATGTAAAAATGTTCACGGCCATTGTAAAAGTATATCTAATACAAAATAGCAGAAGATAAAGTAAAAATCACATAGTTTTCAGGAAATCATTTTCAATGGAGTGCATTGCATTTACAGAGTGATTGGCCGTGGATGGGAAAGGATGTGTGTAGGTATGGTGGGGCAAGAACACTGCCGAGCTACTCTTCCTCAGAAGAAGCTTGTGAACATGTTTAGAGAGGAGTGGAAGGAAACAGATTTTGCTGGAATGGAGGATTGAAGATTAGGGACTATGTAAGAAGGTACTAGGAATAGATCAGACACATAAATCTGGTCACAAACTCGGTTGCTGCACAAATAACACCACTCACGACAAGAGCCTTTCTTTGAGAAAGCTACTTAGAGCTGATACTATTCTCTCTGTGATGTCTACTCTGTGCTTTGTACAAAGTTTTGAGCACTTCCCTCCTGAGCTTCCCAATTTTCTTTTCAAGTATATTTATTGAAACCACTAGATAAATCCAATGAAATATTTCCAAGTGTGCTCGTCCGTATGTGTGCATGTGCATGTGTATTGTGGCTGAATCAATTACCAGACACAGAAGTTTCTGCTTTGATCTTCAATAGGAAAATGCTAACTGTTTAAAGATTTTTCCAGGCTCCTCAGTCAGAAGACCTGTCACTCAGTTAAAAAACGTGTCTATATTCACAAAAGAGAATATAACATATAAAATGAAATCATCACTTGTTTTGTGTGTTTGTTTATTTGTTTTGGCCCAAACGAGGTAGAGAAATTCTCCATCTGTCTTGTTTTTGTCCACAACAATGTTAAAACTTACAGAAAAGATGAGACAAAAGCCAGGAAATATGTATGTGCTGACTTGAAGTGGCAGGATGTGGTCCCTAAGCTAGAATGGAAGTCTTTCTCTTAGTCAGGTAGATCAGGGCCCTTTTTGCAAATAGGATGGTCAATCCCAGGATGACACTCCTGTAGGAAGCTAGAGTTGTAAAAGACAATGTTTGAAAATAGACTTCTAATTTCTAGGGCCCCTCTGAAATACAACAATTTATTTGTGGTTATTCCTAAGTTCAGAGGAACCTACAACATCTTAGGCTGCTCTCCTGGAGTGGGGGGAATAGTTGATACATGACAGTTTATTGTAATCCATGGAAAACAGAGGCAGAAATGAGCACAGTTACTTAGAATATTAAGGAAGTGTTTGGTATTGTTGGTCAGCCTTCTTCTTTCATTCTCTTAAGGATTCTCTGGTTGCCGAATGACCTCATCCATGATGCAGCCTTAGTCAATTTCAGAGTCTTAGGTCTGTTTGCTGACTGCTTTGATTGCATTGGATTTCCTTTCCAGGTTGGGAGGGGAACAGTGGCTGATTGCCCAGAATGGATCCTCACTCCTTGCATGAATGTTGAATGCTATTTTTTTTTATGACAAATCTAGTAAAGATTACTTTTGTAACTCTCTTGAAAGGCTTTTTGCCTGCTATTTGTCCCTCTGATAATAGTGTTTATCATACCAAATCACCATAATAAGGAACATTGCCAGTGCTTCCCCTGAGTGAACAGTGGCTTTGGGACAAAGTTTGCCTTTCCAGGGTAGATGGCTAAAGTCCTTCTTGTCTAGTGTTACTGATAAGTTACCATGTGAGTGCTTATGATAGAGATGGTTTTCATTTTGACCTTCCATTTCATGCATTTTCTATGGACACTTGCCAAACAAAACAACATATTTGCTTGTCAAGCAAGCTGGGTTTGTTTATTAGGAACCCTTACAACTCAGTGTTCTCTCTTGTCTAACCCTACATCAGAGCTCTTAAACTCAAGAGCAAGCATACCTCACTGGATTGTCCTAAGTCTAGAGAGGGCTATTTTATAGAACCCACTGGTCAGCTGACTGTTTATGGTTCCTTGCAATGTCTCCTTTACAGAAATAATTAATTTAGGAAAGAATAAGAAACACAGAACAACAAGAGAGAGAAAGCTCCTGACTAGGACTCCTGAAGAGTGACATAATCTCAAGATATCAACAAGGAAAGGTGCACCAAAAATCAGATCAACCATGGGGACACACAATCATTCTAAGAGAAAACAATACAAAGGCTTATATACAACACTTTTCAGGATTCTGATATCTGCTGTTCTGTCGTTTATATGAGTTCTCTTGAATAGAGACAATTATCTCCTGGAACAATTTGTTAAAAAGTAAGGAATTCTTGAGAGAAAGAAAACTTGGATGCCTTGTCCTTTCTTCTACCTTAGAAATTAATAAAGAATTCTTCTACCTGGGAAATTAATTACCAATGAGAGCTCAGCCAGAGCCACAGTCTGGCACATCCCTAACTTCTGTTGAAAATGGATATATTCCAGAACTCCAAGGTCTATGCCAAGAGACTGAACTGAACCCAGGAAGCTGTGTACCCAAGTCTGTCTTTTCTTCTGCTGTACTTAGGACTTCACTGACTTAGCCTTGTTAGATTTGAATGGATTTTGGATTGGATTTTGGTTGTTTGTTTGTAGTGCTTGTCTAAGCTAACAGATATCCTGTTTCTTGTTCTACATTCTTCCATATGTAGCTTCCTACAGTGGTATTAATTTGTTCTTGATGAAGAGCAGTTAGAAGTAACCTAGGAGGTTAGCACCTGTACAGCCTGACCAGCTTTGTGCCTGATGTAACGATTTTTGTGATGACCAAGTCCCAAACCAGCAGATGAAGAACATGACTATGGCTGGGTCTACATTTCTAAAGGTAAAATACTGATTTGGGAGCTTACTTTTCTCAGGATTTCCTTCTGCAGAGGATTCTGAGTCTCAGAATGGGCCGGCATGTTTCCTTGGCTCTATCTGCCCACAGCTTGAAAGACAGCTAGCTGAGGTGAATGGAGTCAGGAGACAGGCAGTTGAGTAGACAGGAAGTGCCATGCTGAGGTGAAGATGGAGATTTTAAGACCAGATGCCCTTGGATTTTCAGATCCAAGAAACACAGAGCTTATACAGTGAACAGCATAGTCGAGTACATCTTTGAAATATCTCCTGATAAAAATGAACCCAGAGGTGGTCATTAAACAGAGAGCTATGGGGGCCATTTTAACTATCCTTCTCCACTGAAAAGTCATCAGTTTCCCATCTAGGAAATGTTGATCAGAAGCAAGGAAACACCCTAAGCATGGCAGACTACTTCAGTCCCAACAGTGATCAGACAACATACTTGATCATGTGGCACGTGGATACAGCAGATTGGTGGACCTGGAGTACTCAGACTGGTGCATCATGAACTCAGCTTCAAACACCTTCTCCTAGGAGGTAGGGTAGCCAAAAAATGACTAGATACCAGAAGGCATTCCCATGGAGCTGGGTCAGTTGACAGACTGGCTCATGCTCGAGCCCACGGGCACCTGGAGGAACAGATACCCTGGACTCTGTTGAAGGATACCTTAACAACAGCCCAGAATCTTCCATCAAGATACCTGACTCAGTGAGGAAGCTAATACAAATACCAGAAGTGGTTGGGTCCTCCACACAGGAAAGCAGTCAGGGTAGCCAGAGCTGCAACTTCCTAAACTAGCCCCCCATCAACCCTGTATACTGGACCCTGGAAAAAGGAAGCAAAGGCTCAAATTGTCAGTATTTCAACAGGAAGTGAACCAGGCATTGCCCCTCTCCCATGAGCTGCTTGGGAATCCTGATGTTCCATCCCTGACCAGCTCCTTCAACCTCAGCTTTGCCCCACTTCTTCAGCCACAGTCAGTGCGAAGACCTGGTCTGACTCATGGTCATCCCACAGGCTGACCTGTGGACGTACTCACTCTTTTGCAGGATCTGAAGATAATTCCATGACTTCAGTCCTTCCTGGTGACAACCATAGAATGCCTGTTGGCACTCTGCCAACAGATGTAGTGTTAGAAGATGCCCAGCCTTTCTCACAGCCCTGGGTTGGCTGCTCCTTTAGTGCATACTACTCTCTGCTCAACCAATCCTTGTGGCACTGGGATGAAGGTGATGAAGAGTTGTGGATCACAAGACACAATGCACTGGGACTCCCACTTCTGACAGGAAGGGCATGGGGTTACTTATTGCAACAATAGACAATGTCATTTTTCATCCAATAGAGATAGCAAAGTCTTCTGAATTCTGGAAAAGTTTAAACAAAAGACAAGCTATTGTCTTAGGGAAGGACTGAACCAAACTGCATTAGGTCCCTTCTGAGTCTGAGATTCAAATACTAAATCCAGTCCTTTAGTTTAAAGATACAGTGACCAGGAGACACTAAATAAATTGCCCATAGTATGTTGTCTCAGGGTTTACATACAGAACTGGGTCTCCCATCTCCTGGGTCCTTCCTTTGCATATTCTGTCATAAGGGTTTCTCACTCAGTAGATAATGTTCTGTCCTGAATACTTTGTAAGTAGACTGATCCCAGGACTCGAACCTCAGTGCTGCCAGGCAGCAGGAACAGTCCCAGGCTTCGCCTCTTCTGCTCTCATCTCATTGATGAGTAGGGGTCAGGAAACCATTTTTTTTATATTTTTATTTTCTATATTCTTTGTTTACATTCCAAATGATTTTCCCTTTCCCAGATCCCCCCTCCCCATATGTCCCATAAACCTTCTTCTCTCCACCCATTTTCCAATCACCTCTCTCCTTTTTCTCTGTCCTGATACTCCCCTCCAATGCTAGATCAATCCTTTCCAGGATCAGGACCCTCTCCATACTTCTTCATGGGAGTCATTTGTTATGCTAATTGTGCCTTGGGTATTCAGAGCTTCTGGGCTAATTAATATCCACTTATCAGAGATTGCATTCCATGTGTATTCTTTTGTGACTGGGTTACCTCACTTAGGATGATATTTTCCAGATCAAACCATTTGCCTAAAAATTTTGTGAATTCATTGTTTCTAATTGCTGAGTAGTATTCCATTGTGTAAATATACCACATTTTCTGTATCCATTCCTCCTTTGAGGGGCATCTGGGTTCTTTCCAGCTTCTGGCTATTATAAATAAGGCTGCTATGAACTTAATGGAGCATGTGCCTTTATTGCATGCCGGGGAATCCTCTGGGTATATGCCCAGGAGAGGTATAGCAGGGTCCTCCGGAAGTGTCATGTCCAGTTTTCTGAGGAACCACCAGACTGATTTCCAATGTGGTTGTACCATCTTACAGCCCCACCAGCAGTGGAGGAGTGTTCCTCTTTCTCCACATCCTCGCTAACACCTACTGTCTCCTGAGTTTTTGACCTTAGCCATTCTGACTGGTGTAAGGTGAAATCTCAGGGTTGTTTTAATTTGCATTTCCCTAATGACTAATGATGTTGAGCATTAATGTTTGCCATGATGCTGTCCTGAATCATTAAACCTTGGTTTGTGGATTACTTCAAACAGTTGATTGTTTTCATTTAGAATTTTCTCCACACGTTTGGAAGAGACACCAAGAGCAGCCTAAATCCAGTGATTTAGACCGGATAAAACATGCCTCATTCTTTCCTCTCCAGTGATCCCCCTAGGATTCTTCAGATCACTACCACTAAGTGTTTCCACCAAACAACTCAATAGGGAAAGAGAATAAATTTATACACCTGGAAGGTTGAGATACCACCCAGCAATTCTCCAGTTCTCGTGAACTTTTTAATTCTTTACTCTAAGAAGAAATGGGGATTTCAAAACCTATGTGTGCTAATTGTTGTTTAAAGAAATCATACTTCAAACTATAATACATTAGCTATAATTGATGCTACAGGAAGACTTGCAGCGCCTATCCCACGGGAGCTCCTGCCTTAGCAATTCTGTCATCCATTCACTTAGCATTCAAATACATATTCATGATTAAAGAAGCATAATGCTGGGTATCAAAAAGGGCCAGTGCTGATTTTTCAAGTCTATTCCCGGAAACCATAAAAACACTATAGGATATATCCAATATCTCCTGACGTTAATATCCCCAAAGATACTGAAATTGCATTCTGTGTCATTATGGAATAATATGTTCCTTAATATGCACATTCTATATAATATCTTTAGGCTATTAAGAACTCACATTTATTGTGTTTTGTGCACAATCTCAGCTCATCCTTACAATGTTATAAAAATTGTCATCAACTCCATTTTCAAAGGATAACATGAAACTACAGAAAAGATAAGCCAGCTGCAAGTACAGGGTGGTGTGGGGGCTGGGATAGGAGCTGCCCAAGGTCATATAGTAGATACAGGGTGGTGTGGGGGCTGGGGTTGGAGCTGCCCAAGGTCATGTAATAAATACAGGGTGGTGTGGGGGCTGGGGTAGGAGCTGCCCAAGGTCATACAGTAGATACAGGGTGGTGTGGGGGCTGGGATAGGAGCTGCCCAAGGTCATATAGTAAATACAGGGTGGTGTGGGGGCTGGGATAGTAGCTGCCCAAGGTCATATAATAAATACAGCGTGGTGTGGGGGCTGGGGTAGGAGCTGCCCAAGGTCATATAATAAATACAGGGTGGTGTGGGGGCTGGGGTAGGAGCTGCCCAAGGTCATATAATAAATACAGGGTGGTGTGGGGGCTGGGGTAGGAGCTGCCCAAGGTCATATAACAAATACAGGGTGGTGTGGGGGCTGGGGTAGGAGCTGCCCAAGGTCATATAGTAGATACAGGGTGGTGTGGGGGCTGTGGTAGGAGCTGCCCAAGGTCATATAGTACATACAGGGTGGTGTGGGGGCTGGGGTAGGAGCTGCCCAAGGTCATATAATAAATACTGGGTGGTATGGCAGCTGGGGTAGGAGCTGCCCAAGGTCATATAGTAGATACAGGGTGGTGTGGGGGCTGTGGTAGGAGCTGCCCAAGGTCATATAGTAGATACAGGGTAGTGTGGGGGCTGGGGTAGGAGCTGCCCAAGGTCATATAATAAATACAGGGTGGTGTGGGGGCTGGAATAGGACCTTCTAGCAGATCATGAGTTCTGGCTCCTCTTTGTGAGTTCCTTCCAATTCTGAGCAGTATTTGCTGCTTGAGTTCCTATGCCCTCCTCCCCAGAAGCTACTGTGCTGGAAGCAAAAGTTGTGACTTGTGTATCACAAGACAGCGTGGTGCTGCTTCTTGGCTTCTCAGGCAGAGAAAGGACACAAGGGCACTTGGGCCATTTTCAGTTAATCTTCTTTTCTAAAGAGCAAGGCTCCATCTGTATTAAAACAACAACACCTACAACTTCAACAGCAGAGAGATGCTGCAGGGAGCTGAGCACAAAGAAAATCAGGAGGAAGGGTAGAAGGTCACATCCTTCATCTAGAGGGGAAGAGCATCCCCATGGGAATACCTTCTGCAGAGAGATTCCCCAGATGCTGTGCCCACTGATTCTTGCTTTTGCCCCATGCCCCGTCCATCTGCTACATTTCTGCCTGCATTCCCTTACATCTACTCTTCCTAATTCACCATCAGATGCTCAGCCATCTCTTCTGGCTGTCTGCAAGGATAGTCTGCTCTCTGGGAACAAGGGCAGAACTATTTCTTTTCTTTTCCTTTTTTCTTGGATATTTTCTTTATTAATATTTCAAATGTTTTCCCCTTTCCAGGTCTCCCTTTCAGAAACCACCCCCTTGCCTCTATAAGAGTGCTCCCCACCCACCCACTCCTATCTTCCTGCATTGGCATTCCCCTACACTGGGGCATCAAGCACAAGGGCCTTTCTTCCCACTGATGTCCAACAACACCATTCTCTGCCACCTATGAGGCCAGAGTCATGGGTCCCTCCATATGTACTTTTTGGTTAGTGGTCCAGTCCCCAGGAGCTCTGCGGAGTCTGGCCAGTTGACACTGTTGCTCCATCAATGGGGGTGCAGACCCCTTCAGCTACTTTAGTCCTTTCTCCAGCTCCTCCATAGGGGCCCCTACACTCAGTCTAATGGTTGGCTTCAAGCATCTGCAGGGCAGAACTATTGCTTTGATACCTCTCAGAGAAGATGACAGCCTTCTCTAACTCTGTCCAGTTAAAGCTGGAATGTCTGGGACTCTACCATCAGCACACCGAGCTGCTCACTCAGCTCTTCCCGCGCGGCTTCCTGTCCTGCACCCTTGGATTACTTTCATCCAACAGTATCAATTAAATTTCTTTCATGTGCTGATTCCTGGGCCACAGACTGGGGATAACATAGCAGTCAGAATAAATGTACTGTCAACTCCATGGGGGAGGGAGACAGAGTTAATAACTAAGGAAAACATGTCACTAAAATACATGCATGTTCTGAAAACAATGTGTGTGTTAAGGGTGTGAAGGCACTTGGCACCTTATTTTGTAAAATGTAAAGAATTGGATTGAAGGTTGAGTAAGAATGGATTTTTACACAAAGGGAAGAACATGGGATGGGATGGGTAACAAGATGAAACTACAAACTGGTACGAAATTGTGTAGAATTTTCTAGAGGATCCATATGATTTTGCCCTATGAGTGCAGGCGGTGGTTAATTAGAGGGAGAAAGGCTGCGGATCTCATAGCATCAGATTATGATGTAAAACATATTCTAGCCCAGTGTGTGAAGAGCCGGTTAAGACAGAGAATGAGAGAAATCATGCAGCAGCTGTTAGACTTGTTTAGGCAAAAAGGATAGCACTACATTATTGATAGCAGAGATAGAGACAAAGAGATTAATTAGGCGGATATTAGAAAATAAGTTCAATGGTGATTGATGACAGAGTGCTGAGAAAGCCAGTTTCTATTTCTGTTTGCATAACTGGCTCAATTCCAAACCATATGGCACAAGGAATAGGTTTGGTCATGAAAGCCATTTTCAAACCTTAAGCACTTTTGAATTTGAAATGAGGATGTCTTATATGTATGTATGTATGTATGCATTATGTTTAGATGAGAAGGCTGGATTGGAAACATATCTTGAAAGTCTTTGGACATAGATGCTAATTAAGACCACAAACAAGATTATCAGGGAGAGAATGGGAAGTGAGGGATGAGAGTCCAGGATCTAATCTTAAGGGATTTACTCTGGATGACAGAGTTTAATTATGTAGCAATGCCAAAGATGGAGACCTTAGCAAAGGGGACAATAAGAAAGTAACAAAGGCTTAGGCAACTGAGGAGACCACGATGCTACTGAAAACAAGAAGAAAAGCTGATGAGACGAAAGAAGCTGACTGTGGTGGATACTGCTAAGTGATCACCTAAAATGGGTACTAAAGCAGTGCAGATGTGTGCCAGGCCAGAGTGGGATGGATGTCTGCGAGACCACAGAGCCGAGTCTCAAGGGATTCACCCAGAGAATGCTTAAATTGTCAGAAACCCAAATAAACATGGGACCCAATCAGCAATTGTGTTGTCCTGGCCTCCATTCTTTTTCTCTGTCCCCCATCTATTCCCAGGTTCTCTTCTGGGGACCCAGTTCGCCGTAGCTGCAGGTAGTTACAGTGCATGTGTGGGTGAGTGTAGTTGCACGTTTTGTGTAGTTGGGTGTGAAATTTTGCATTTGTGTTTGTAGATGCTCTTGAGTATATAAATATGTATGTGTGAATGTATATTTGTGAGCATAATTGAGTATGTGTGTATGTATGCTTATGTGTACAAGTATACATATTTTTGAATGCTTATACATTTTTGTGTTTTGGGAATTACATTTTTCTGTATTGTATACATGTTTATGTGTATGTATGTTTCTGGGTATTTATATGCTATAATGTGTAAATATATATGTTTGTATAATCATATGTATTTATGTGTATTTCTGAATATGTGTGTATATATGTGCACATGTATATGTTTCTAGTTTGTGTGTGTCTATATGCCTATGAATGTGCATGTGTGATTGTATAAGCACATGCAAGTATATGAATGTGTATGCAATGAGAGTGTTTGTGTGTATGCATGTATATGAATATCTGTATGAACGTGAGTATATGTAAGAGTGAGTGTGTGTGTGTGTGTGAATGTGTATGGCTATGTATGTGTGCAAAATTGTATATATGCACATACATATTTATTACTGCTTATGTATATATGAGTGCTCATAAATATATAAAGTGTTTATGTATGTATAAGTGTATTTGTATGTGTGTCTGTGTGTTACTATGCAGAAATGCATTAGGTTGTATATGTGTATGCATGTTAATGTGTGATTGTGTATTTATGTTTGAATGATTTTTTAGTGTATATACATGTTTAAATGTGTTTGTGAGTATATACCTTTGTATGTGGGCAGATAGGTATCTTTATATGATGCATGTGTGTATATCTATGTGTGCTTGTGTTTGAGTGTGTGTCTTAGTTATTTTTCTATTCTGTGACAACACACCATGACAAAAACCACTTATAGAAGAAAGAGTTTATTTGAGGCTTACAATTCCAGAGAGTGATATTTCAAGAGCTCTATGACATGAAGCATGGCAGAAGGCAGGCAGGCATGGCACTGGGGCAATAGATGAGATTTTATATTTGGATCAAAAGAACAAAGCAGAGAGGGGATCAACTGCAAAATACATGGACTTTAAACCCTCTAAGTCTGCTCAAAGTGGCATATTTCCTGTAAAAGACCATACCTCCTAATCCTTCCCAAACAGTTCCATCAACTAGGACAAAGTATTCAGACACATAAGCCTATGCGGGCCTTTCTCATTCACACCACCACAGTAGTGATGATATTCTTACTCCTCTTCTGACTCTTTTCACAGTTCCAGGTGACTACCTGCATGTCCCTTCACTTAGACTCTCTATTTACAACCATTTCCTAGACATGTAGGTGGAGAAATACCAACAGGCCTAACAAACAATAGTGTTGTCCTTAGCCTTTAGTTTGAAAAATGAATAGAGTTGGTTCTGGGATTGGAAGTTTGGATTTATTAAATCAAAAAGCAATCATAAGTATGGTTCAAGTGGAAGAATGGTTTGCAGAGATAGGTTGATCCTAAATCTCAAATCTTGATTTTTCTTTCATTGTTGAGTTCAAACACCAACCCCATTCCACAGCTAGAACATGTTTTTATATCATTGACATAAACAGATGATAGTATTCTGAGTCTGGGATATTTCATTCAGAATGATTATTCCTAGCCACAGATTTACAAGAAAATTTCATTTCTCTTAGGGTTGAATAATATTCCACTGTGTAAATGTACCACACTTTCATTATCCATATATCAAGTGATGAGCATCTAGGTTATTTATCTTTTCTAGCAATTGTTAAGTAGAGCAGTAATGAACATTGATTACTAATGAACAGTATCCTCATTGTAAATGTAGAGACAATAGGGTACATGCCTAAGAATGGTATAACTGTATCACATGGCTCAACTATTTCTATCTTTTTGAGGAACCACCACACTGACTTCCATAGTGGATGCATCAGTTAGCAACCCAACCAATAATTAACTAAATGTTTCCATTTCTCCACATCCAGGCCAGCATTTGTTTTAATATGTTTTGTAATTCTTAGCCATTATGAGTAAGGTAAGATGAAATCTCAAAGTAGGTTAATTTTCATTTCTCAGTGACTAAGTACTAATATTAAAACATTCTTAGTATTTATTCTTTTGAGAACTCTAATTACATGATCCAATTATTTTGAATTCTTATTTTCTGAATGTATGGGATGTTGTTGTTGTTTGTATATTTTAGACACCAACCTTTATTAGACATATAGCCAGCAAGATTTTTCCCATACTGTAGGCTGCACCTTCACTTGAACAACACCATCCTGTGCTGTATAGATACTTTTTAGTGCTGTTAAGGCCTCATTTATCAACTGTTGATCACAGTAGCTATATTACCACAAAGTTTTTTTTTTCTGTGCATGTATGCTGAAGCATAATAATTCTCGATAAGTTAATCCAGAACCAGGAAGATAAATTCCGTATATTTTCTTTCATATATGGATACTAGATTTGCCTTTGGATATGTGTATTTAAGTCAGAGTGCCCATAGGAGACAGAGTAGAGAAGAAGGTATGAAGTGGGGATAACCAATAATAAAGACCTTTGAAAATACATATGGAAACCTACTATTGCAGAAGCTCCTTGAAGTATGTATCTATACAGATGAGTTTAAATGGAGCTACCTACTAAAAGGTGAACACCATAGGCAGTCAGACATGAAGTCCAGTGCCAGCTATGGGTTACCTCTTTTTGAGTGGCCCAGTAGACATTCCAGACATTATAGACTACTGGTTACTTTCTAGAACTTGGTGGTAAACCCGTTGCCAAAGATAACCACATACCCTGAATCTCATGGTGAAGTCAAGCTAGTGCCAATCTGGAAGCTTTATATCTACTGGCTGACTTTCATGGTTTCGAATGGTGCTGTGTACAATACTGGGAAGGAAAATAATGAATATTTTTGTTCATTTGTGAACTCTGTTATCTACAATAGTGACTGTTTTGGCAAGATAAATCTCATTCACTGCTGTAATGGTGGAAATAATATCATGGGGGTAACCAAATGCTTTCTGGTTAAATTTAAAGCCTACTCCAAAAAATAAAACCAACATCTGGCACAGTTAACTGGACAAAACTGACTAGTTTGCTTCTATATTCTTGAGAAGAACATGATAATCTTATTCTACTGAATAAACATAGTAATAAGTTTGTGACTTTATAAACATAAATCAATCCATATCTCAACCCTCATTCGAGAAGCTTCTTTTTACTGTAGATGGTACACAGACCACAACCGGTCAATGGGCAAAAATCAGAGACTGTGGGATGACCAGCTACAAATGGGGCAGCTCCTCTCCCCAAGGGTTAGGGATCGTAACAGAAGAAATGACAGGAAGAAATGTAAGAGCCAGAGGTAGTGGATTTATTCAGAAAGCATTATTTTGGACACAACACTACCATTTCACATTGATCTCACAGTAGTTGTGACTTTCACAAGCCAAGCCTGCCCCCAAATCTCAGCATTGATTATATAGGGACTCATGACCTTCCACCGCTAGCTTAAGAACTATTGGTTCCTAATGACTGTTTCTGGAGAGGGCATCAGTGTTTTAAAGGGAATGTTGCTCCTGGAGGTTACCTATGCTCTAGCAGAAGGTTCTACACTCATCCACACATGTAATAGTGAGTGAAACATAAGCTTTCGAGGCAATAGTGATGGGGGAAGCACAGATGTTCTTTCCTAGCTAACTAGTCAGTTCTCTGAGCCCATAGAATTAAACCCTTCAACTTGCATTGTCTCCCCTGCACTCACCTACCTCTCACTTGCTCTAACTAGGGAACATCTAAGGAACTAAGGATCATCTCCTTGAGAACCTTTGCACTTCAAATGATCCCATTTCTACATCCAGTCACATGACCGCATATCCATGTCCAGTCACATGACCCCATTTCCTTGTCCAGCCAAATGGCCTCGTTTCCATGTACAGCCACAAAGGAGAAGAAGCACATTGAAGATGTGTGACTGTTCTTGTTTTCAGCTGGACAGATGGGATGAAGCTTAGGAGAAAGGGCAATGAACTCACAAAATAGAACTTGATTCCAGCTGGGCATAACCTCTTACTAATCATATGAGCCTGTAAAACCCAGCCTGCCTCCCTGAACTTTGGTGTGAAACTGGTAAGTTGGAAATCATGGTCCACTGAGTGCTAAATGCTGCTGAGACTTCTGCACATCCATCATCTATCTTTACATCACAAAAATCACATGGATGGAGGCATTAGCATTCCTGTTCTGCAGTTGAGAAAATGGTTCTTTTTGAAGTAAATACCTGGTACATTTCTCCAGACAGAACTTTCCACCTGCATTGGGTGTTGGTTCCTCAATCCTTCAGAACTTTCCAGACCAGCCTCTTCCTAAGACTCTCTAATAGCTAACCCTCCTTCTAGGTCAGCCATCTCCTTTATTTTTGAAAACAGATAATCCAAGTTTAGTGGATAGACGAAGGAGACAGGGGGGTTTTGTTAATGCATTTGGAAGTTGGTCTGGTGATGGTGGTTTTATGGCTAATAGCAAATATAGTCATTAAATAGTCCTGGACAAGCAAGTAACCAGTGTGGGATAATATTTTTGCATGGAAAATCACCATGTGGCCACTGTCCTAGTGTAGGGCAATATCATGTCAGGGAAAAGCACCAGGTGACCATGTGTAGCAGCACTCTTAGAGAAGAAGCCTGGCTCCTCTTCAGTGTTCTCCAGTAGTTTTCCTGAGACCTTGGATTGGAAAGCAGCTCCTGCTGAGGATGCTACGGGGTCTCCTGGAACAGGTCACACTCCAGGCAAGTGGCTAGCATGTGGTATTGGCTTCCCCTCTAGGCTTCCAACAGTTTCTTTCCTTTCTTCTGAGTCCCTGCGTCCTTCATCGGGTCCTTCAAAAGTAACTGTAGGAGGAAGCACAGCTTACCTTTCCTTGTACAAATTCCATCTGACAGCATATCTTAGCCAAAGCCCCAGGGCAATTTTAAAAGATTTCTCAGTAAGATTAGACTATGTGCCTCATTTGTGTTTATATTCTCACACTGACAGCAGTGGCTTGCTTGGAAAAAATAAGTGTAATCTGGCACGGCTTCCCAATTAATGACTAAGACAATAAAAGTGTACCTCAATGCCAAATGAAATATTAACCTCTGAAAAGAACGCAAATTTAACTCTAGATAACCTTAAGAGAAAAATCTTCTAACAACAAATAGTAAAAAAGTGCTCTGTTATTCTCCAGAACAGCCTTCTGGACATTTGTTAATTAATAGGAATCAAAATCAAAGACAATAGCAAAGTGAAAACAACCATCCCTCCAGAACATTCCCGTGTTGCCCAGGATAGTGCTGCAGTTTATCTCTAATATAGTTTATAGTTTGCTTGAAGGTGGATTTCTTCATTTTGTTTGCTCACTGTATAATTTTAGTATACATGATAGCTTTGATTTTTGTTTAATTTCTGTATTTGCTCACCTTCTCAATAATTCTTCTTCTTCTTCTTCTTCTTCTTCTTCTTCTTCTTCTTCTTCTTCTTCTTCTTCTTCTTCTTCTTCTTCTTCTTCTTCTTCTTCTTATCTCTTTCCCCCCCTCTCTCTGTCTCTTCCCCTCTGTCCCTCCCTGTTTTCCTTCCTCCTTCCTCCTTCCTCCTTCTTATAATGTGAAATTTTATTTTAAACTATTTCTATTCTTCAACAAAGATCTTAAAAACCCCAATAGTTGAAACTACTAAAGTTTTCATTGCATAAAGTGTATTTTTACATGATTTTTTTCGGAAGTTTTTTTTTTTAGGTGTTTTCCACAACTATTTTATACATAATGTATTTTTCTTTCTCTACTTTAAACCCTTCCATATATTATACCTCATGTTCTCTTTCAAATTAATGGTCTCTTTTTCTTTTATTATTATTACATGTATGTATATGTATGCCTATGTATATTTCTAGCTACATAAATGTAGCATGGCCAATCTGCATAATGTTACTTGCATGAACAGACATGTCACTATAGATGATCAAAATCTCATGAAGCCTCAACCCTATATAAAGCTACAGATAATTAAAGCTCTCTGAGAATGGAAGAAATAGTCTTCCCCAGGGAAAAGCTCACTAGCTGGTTATGTTTTATTTTTAAATATGCATTTTGATTATTATGTATGTGTGTTTATGTGAATATATGACGTGGGTGTTGGTGCTTATGGAAGCATTGGCTCCTCTAAAGATGAGAGTCACAGGCATCGTCAGCCACCTGATGTGGGTGCTGGGAAACGAACTTGTGTTCTCTCGAATAGTGCCAAGGCAAGCACTGCTAACCACTGAGCATCTCTCCAGTTCATGATAAATATTATTCTTGTTATTCGGAGTACAGTTCTTCTTTGTTCTTAACAAAGAACTATCTGATAGGCTATTCCACATTCCTCAAGTGAAGAATTGTTAGGTCATCCCCCAATTCTCAACTATAGAACTATCAGATAGGCCTTCCTACATTTCTTAACTGTGGAACTGATAGACCTTCTCACAATTCTCAACTGTAGAACTATCTGATAGACCATCCAACATTTATTAACTGTAGAGCTATCTGGTAGACCATCCAACATTCATCAATTGTAGAACTGTCTGGTAGATCATCCAGTGTTCATGAACTGTAGAGCTATCTGGTAGGCCATCCTACATTCCTCTACTGTAGAATTGATAGGGTGTCCCATACTCCTCCTTTTAAAATATTACCCATAAATCTATGGTCACAGACTTCATATGGTAACCTAAGAACCAAGGAAAGAAGTGGTAGAGAATTAAGAAACAATTGACTGAAATCCTTTGTGCTGTAGGAATAGGAACTGTTTATTAAACCCAATGTTTTGAATAAAACCTATTAGGAGTCATAACTCTCAAACCTTAAACCTCGTCTATCTTTCTCTCTTTACAGGGCATTTTCCTGACTATCAGACACACTTGAAGTTTATTCTCCAGCCAAGACAAACGTGTCAGGTGGAAAATTCCCCAGGTTCCAGCACCAAATGTGCCAACTCTGATCAATTCTGTAAGGAATTCCTCCTGCAAGCTATGCCTTGTCTTTCTAGTCCTTTATCCTAGCTGAGCAAGGGCCCATGTGTTCTCTCTCAGACCGGGAAATTTGAAATCTAGAAGGAAGACATTGGCCCTCCCTTACAAGCAACCCTAGTGCATTCAGAATTGGGATTCTATTTAATACCATGACTCAAAGAACACAACCTCAAGGAATCCTGTCTGTCATCTTGTCTAGCTCAGCTGTGCCATTAAGACTTCAGCCTAAGTCCCTTCTCTTTGGACAGGTTTCCTTGATTTCCCCACTTTAGATAGTTCTGTAGGTGCTTGCTATCCTTTTTGCAGTGTGCACTCTTCCCATTTCTGGTACTTCTTCATTTGTTTTTTTAATCAGTGGTAGCTCACCCCTCCCCAAAAAAGAACAATGATGCCTCAACATGAGGTTTTTCTGTTTTGATTGCTGTTCAATCCTCAGTACTGAATCAATTAGCTCCTTCTGTGTCACAGACAACCTCTGAATTTTTAAGGCTTAAAAGAACAGCCGTCTCATTTATTTATCCAGGGTTCTGTGGGTCAGTATGTTCGGAGAGGCTCTGCTCTGACACTTATCTCAGTGTGACATCAACTGAGTTAACTCATGCATTTGTAGTTAGTGAATACTCACTGGCTGTACTCTCGCATCCACTTTAGAAAGGTTTACGTAACCAGTCTGTTAGTCTATGTCTTTTTATTGGGGAATTGAGTCCATTGATGTTAAGAGATATTAAGAAGTAGTGATTACTGCTTTCTATCATTTTTGATTTTAATTTTATATATGTGGTTATCTTCTTTTGGGTTTGATGAAAGAAGCTTAATATCCTGCTTTTTCCAGGGTATAGTTTCCCTTGTTGTAATGGTGTTTTCCCCCTATTATCCTTTGTAGGGCTGGGTTTGTGGAAAGATATTGTACAAATTTGGTTTTGTCATGGAATATCTTGGTTTCTCCACCTATAGTAATTGAGAGTTTCGCTGGGTAAAGTAGTCTCGGCTGGCATTTGTGTTCTCTTAGAGTCTGCATGAGATCTGCCCAAGATCTTCTAGCTTCCATGGTCTCTGGTGAGAAGTCTGGTGTAATTCTGATAGGTCTTCCTTTATATGTTACTTGCCCTTTTTCTCTTACTGCCCTAAGTATTCTTTCTTTGTTTAGTACATTTGGGGTTTTGATTATTATGTGATGGGAGGTATTTCTGTTCTGGTCCAGTCTGTTTGGAGTTCTGTAGGCTTCTTGTATATTCATGGGCATCTCTCTCTTTAGGGAAGTTTTCTTCCATAATTTTGTTGAAGATATTTGCTGGCACTTTAAGTTGTAAATCTTTACTCTCATCAATGCCTATAATTCTTAGATTTGGCTTTCTCATTGTGTCCTGGATTTCCTGGATGTTTTGGGTTACAAGCTTTTTGCATTTTGCATTTTCTTTAACTGTTGAGTCCATGGTTTCTATGATATCTTCGGCATCTGAGATTCTTTCTTCTATCTCTTGTATTCTGTTGTTGATATTTGCGTCTATGGTCCCTGATTTCTTCCCAAGGTTTTCTATCTCCAAAGTTGTCTCCCTTTGTGCTTTCTTAGTTGTTTCTACTTCTGTTTTTAGATTCTGAAAGTTTTTGCTCAGTTCTGTCATTTGCTTGTTTGTGTTTTCCTCTAATTCTTTTTTTTTAATTTTTTTAATTCGATATAATTTATTTACATTTCAAATGATTTCCCCTTTTCTAGCCCCCCCACTCCCCGAAAGTCCCGTAAGCCCCCTTCTCTTCCCCTGTCCTCCCTCCCACCCCTTCCCAGTTCCCCGTTCTGGTTTTGCCGAATACTGTTTCACTGAGTCTTTCCAGAACGAGGGACCGCTCCTCCTTTCTTCTTGTATCTCATTTGATGTGTGGATTATGTTTTGGGTAAGATTTTTGTGTTTCCTCTTTCATGACTTTTCCCTGTTGATCAAACTTCTCCTGTATTTTTTTAAGTGATTTTTGCATTTCCTCCTTATTGGCTACTAACTTCTGACCCATATTCTCCTGAATTTCTTTAAGTGATTTTTGTGTTTCCCTTGTAAGGGCTTCTAGCTTTTGATCATTTTTCTCCTGAATTTCTTTAAGAGATTTATTTATGGCCTTCATGTGTTCCTCTATCAGCATCCTTACCAGTGCTTTTAAAACAACTCTTGTTTTTCTGGTGTGTTGGGGTATCCAGGACTTGCTATTGTTGGAGAATTGGGTTCAGATGCTGCCATAATGCCTTGGTTTTTGTTAGTAACGTTCCTATGTTTGCCTTTAGCCATCTAGTTCTCCCTGGTGTTAGATGGTTTTATTGTCACTGGCTGGTGCTTCAACCTACTGTGGATCTTTAAGGTTATTTCTGCAACACTGGATGACTGGGTTTCCTCTGGCACAGATTACTGATATGCTGCCTTTCTCTTTTGTGCCTTTGGAGCCCTGCTCAGTCTTGCCTCAAGCAATGTTATACTTAGGTTGTCAAGTCAACCAGGTGTTCTCTGACTGCTCTGTTATGGAGCGAAGGTGGTGTGGTGGGGGTCACTCCCTCTGTTGATTCTCACATAGGACACAGGTCCCGTGATGGCTTGCAGATGAACCGCCTATGTGCTCAGTTCCTGAGTGTAGGCAGATCCCTGGAGATTTGCACCCCCAGAGGTCTAAAGCTCAGGGTGATCCGCTAGCAACGCTTTTCTGTCCTGGCAGGGAGCGACTTTGGCTGCAGAGAATCTCTTCCTCTGCTGCTTTCCTGGCAGGACACAGGCCCCATGCCTGGCGGGCTGGTGGACAAACCACTATGTCCTCAGTTCTTTGGCGTAGGCAGACCCCCTGGCGGTTTGCACCACCAGCGATCTAAAGCTCAGGGTGATACAGTACCTCGTGACCCTTTTCTGTCCTGGCAGTGAGTGAATATGGCCGTGTCGCTTCTCTCTTTCTGCTGCTCTCTGGGCCCAAAAAGGGCAATGGGAAAACCACTGCTCATGTGTCATTTTTTATATGGTGGTATAGCTTACACTCAAGAGGTTTCAAGGTTTCCATGGACAACAGGGAAGGTTAATAATGCTTTTCAAGGCCTCTGATGGTGTCCATCTTGCTAATATTCTCATCAATAAACCAGGTTAAGAAAAGCAGGTCACATGATCAAGTTCAAATTAAAGCCCTAATACTTTCTTGATGGAATAAGCTTTGAAGTCACATCACAAAGGAGCTGCAGAACAGGAAGCACATGGGAATAATTCATACTTTTATACTAAGTATGCAACCTGGCACCAGTGCACTGTAGGCAATTACTAAATGCTTGTTGAATGAATAAATGGGTGAATGAATGAATGGAAGAAAGAAAGGAAGGAAGGAAGGAAGGAGGTAGGAAGGAAGGGAAAAAGAAAGAAAGAAAGAAAAAAGAAAGAAAGAAGAAAGAAAGAAAGAAAGAAAGAAAGAAAGAAAGAAAGAAAGAAAGAAAGAAAGAAAGAAAGAAAGAAAGAAAAGATGAATGGGTAGCATTTCAAGTCTTTCACACTAAGAATCATGTGTTTCAGTTCATAATTTCTACCATAACATAGTAAGAATCCCACAAGGGTTAATTTAAGAATTTATCATCTGGGAGTGTGCTTGGACTGTGATAGCTATACTACACTCATGTCAGGAATGCTTTCCAGCCCAGTCACTGAACAGTTCTGCCCACGGTCATGAAAGGTCACATAAGATCGCATTTACTGCATCAGAGGTGTAAGTCCACTGAAATGACAATTAGCCGTGAATTAAAAAAAATAGTTACTGTTGGACTGGATTGTTTATGTATGTGTTTTATCATGTTAATACTGTCTGTCCATATATCCTTGTCTCATTATCTGTCATCTATCAGTCTATCTGTCTGTCATGCACCTATCTATCTGTAATAGATATCCAAAAGAGAAGAATCTCTATGCTGTTACAGCAACTCTATGATGTCAACCATATTTTTCCCATTTGACAGGTCAGGTCAGATTTGAAAACATGTATTACACGGTGCCCTATACAATGGCACATTTAGGTAAACAATGGTATAAGGCTTTCATTTTGGTGTGATGGTGATTCTTGGTTCTCAACCTGACTACATCTAGAATTAACTAATACCCAACCTGTTGTGTATTTCTGTGAGATATTTTTCTTAATTAAATCATTTCAGGTGGGAAAGAGCCACCTTTAATCTGGGCTACACCTTCTGGTGACAGTCTCTGTAAGAGATTTTCAAGAAGGGAACTTTTGCCTGCTTGCCTTTACTTTCACGAGGAAGTCCATTCTTCACTGGCATTAGAGCCTACTCTTTTGGGATTCCAGTGTATACTGAATACTACCTGAGTGAGACATCCAGTCTCATGGACTAAAGAACTACTGAATTCTTGAACTTTCCATGATAGACAGCCACTGTTGGACTTGCTCCATCACAGCCTGTAAGCCACTATAAAAATTCCCTTTATACATATTCATCCTATCTGTTTTGTTCCTCTAGAGAACCCTGACTAATACATTTGGCGTTTCAAAATGTTCTTCTGTCTCTTTATTCAAATATTCAAATCTCATGTGTGTGTGTGTGTGTGTGTATGTGTGTGTTTGTGTGTGTGTGTGTTCCCTCTACCCATATTTACCACTTATTTCATTCCACAGATTAGCTTTCATTTGGAAGTTTAAAGACACTCCAGCATTTTCCCTATGTGATCAAGAGACAGCCTAGGAATATACCATCAACAAAGCTATGTTGGAGGATCGGGTCTACATTTCCATCTATGCAGGCTAACAATACTGCACTTCTCGCGTCAAATGTTGATGGATCACAAACCACACTTCCCAAGCACAGCCCTCTTCCCATATGGCTTTCTTCCAAAAGTCATAGAAAGGAGCAAATGGCATCCTTTCTTCTAGTCCAAAAAGTGAGAAAGCTAAACCAAGAAATCACTGTTCCTCATCCACAATCTCATCTTTTAGAGATGGGAATGAGAATAGAGAGAAAAAAAATCAAGGTTTCTCATTCTAACATTTTGAACCCACAGTCTGTTCAGTAAGACTCACTTTGAAAGATCTGTGTATCTCATCCCTAGCCTACTAGAAGAAAGCCCGGCTGAGCTGGCTGAGTATCTATAGCTGATCCACAACCTTCCATACTTGGGCTCAGCATCAGTTCTTGGTTTGAGGCTTTCTTGCACTGCACAACCCAACTTGCTCTTTTAGAGCTTGATTGGCTCATTTCCTGTCATACTTCAGTCCTTAGCTTCCTGACATTTATTTTTCCTAGCTTTATTCACTGAGTATTCTGATTTTTGGTTGAATTTAGGAACTCGACTCTGTCTGGTACTTAAAGAAATTGATTAGTCAATCCAGGCTCATCTGGACCAAGTAATAGATGCCCACTCTCAGTGTTCCCATATAATATATCAAGGGCAGCAAGTAATCATACCCACCCCATTTCACTCACTATATCATCCAGTGTATGAAAACTGTAACATTATACATACAACTAAGGTTTAAATATGTATAGAGGAATCAAACTAATGTAGAAATTTGATAGCCATTACCCTCAATGTAAATAAACGTGCATGTGTGCGAACACACACACACACACACACACACACACCTATTCAATTTTTTTACAGTTGGAATTTTCTTATCAGTTGTTTTTAATCTTTGAACATAAATTCTTATTCTTTCTCACCTCAAAATTTATCCTGCTATAATTAATTTTATACATGAGATTATTTTCTAGAAAGCCCCAATATATTTCTCTGTATCAAAATGATATACACAACTTCTCACTGTCTATAAGAATTATCTTTAAACATTAGCTTTTGTGTTATTTTCACCAAATCATTACCTTATATATTAGTCAAAACAAGAAATATATTTAAAACACAATCTGAAGTAACTAAAAAATTTAAAATGTGTTGTAAATGTATTTATATTATGCCAGTTAAACTATGAACTTTTCAATGAATATCACTTCAGAATTTAACCTCATTTCTACTTCTGTTTATTTCTTTTAAGTGATAACTACTAACAGACCACAATCAACATCTGTTAGAAAATTATTCTTAATGATTTGTTTATTAACAGCTGAGATTTGGTTGCCTTTTAATTCCATTGAAAATATACCATAAACTACCTGTCTTGCAAAAGGATTGATTTCCAAGTCAGTAGTCACCCACTAGCTTGGGATCAATACTGTGTTTCAAACACATACATTTGTTTAGAGCCCTGTAGCTTTCTCCACACTGAACAATGCTTCTAGGTGAGAATTAGGCAGGTAACAATGTGTTTTTCTTTTGAGAGGTAGGAGAAAAAGGCATCCCACTAGTATCTCAGAGACCTGCGATTGATTCCCATAAAACTGCTTGCTTAATCAACCCACTCCTGAAACAACTTGCCTCTTCATTCTGGTCCATAGCTTAAATATTCCCATGATGCCATCCTGATCTCACCAGACAACAGAATTGGCTCTCCTGAACCATTTAAGCAGAGTCTAGACTATAATAATGCTTTGCACTTTTGGAAGCCTTCATCTATGCAAACAGGACATGGCTACACTGAGTGTTTTGGCCTCTCCATGTCTTCACTTCAATCTCAGACTTTTAGGCAAAACAGATATTAAACAATGACTATGCTTTGGGTTTTTTTTTTTAACAGATAAGAGTACTACAGTTAATAAAAATATAATTTATTCAAGGCAACATAGCTAGTTAGTAGAACTGAGTATCGAACTCAAATCTTCAGCTTACAGAGAAGTTGGGTAGAATCACCAAGCCTGTGCTTCCTAAAATCCTAAAATGTCAGAATTTGAAGGAACCTTATGTAAAGTTTGGTTGGGTCTGAGGAACTCCCCACTGAACTGTACTCCCACAGTGCTCCAGCAGTTCTCCAGCAGTGCTCCCACAGTGCTCCAGAAGTGAGAATCTAGTTGCTGCAGGAATGCTGCTCCTGCTATCATGTGCAAAGTTTCTTTGGGTCTAAAATGCATGGAGGAACTCCCCACTACACCGTGCTTCTGCAGTGTTCCAGCAGTGCTCTAGCAGTGAGAATCTAGTTGCTGCAGGAATATTGCTTTTGCTATCATGTTGTTCAAATTCCTTTTGTAAAAATTTTGAGCAGATTGCTATACTTGCTGCTTTTCTACATTGACCAAATCCAGTCTGTTCATTTTAGTCATCTATTTCTGATTTGTCTTCTGAATGATTCAAAATAAATCTAATTATTTTATGAGGCAATCTTCAATTATTGGAAAACTTTGCTCACAATTACACCTGCTGTTTTTCAGCCTTCTTTTCTGTGTAGAAACCTAGTGTGCCACAGCAGTCTGTGGGCCAGTTTGTGCATATCCTTGTCTATCTAACAAAGGATTTCTAGTATTATTTATAAAGACACCATCTAACCTTCATTTTGGAATGCTTGCATCCATCATCCAATATAAAATACCCATCCCTTTCAAGTTCTACATACCCAATATCAGCTTCTCTTATTCCTAATTTTTGTGCTCATTTAGAGAAATTAATTTTCTGTCTTTAAGACATGGAAGAAATTGATATATCACTCAAAGTGCATGAACACAGAGACTGCTGTCTTGTATCAAGGACTGGGTTTACTCAGTACTGCACATTCCATGGTTAGTGCACAGTTGCTTTTGAGGCTCTTCAAATGGCATTTCCACCGCGCTTAAAGCATTCTGCTCATCTTACGTTGGCTTTGGGTTCCACATAGCATCCTTCTCACCTGCTCACTTAGGACTATATTAGCCCACGACAGACTGCTAGAGAGCATCGGTCAGATGAAAGAAAGCACTGCGAACAAGTCGCAGATGGGCTTCCTAAAGCTCAGAGTCTAATAGATTAAAAAATATGCTGTTCTTTAAAAAAAATATTGAAAAAAATCATTAAGTATATTCTGATAGCGAGGCAGCAGTGGTGAATCCCTTTAATCCCAGCACTTGGGAGGCAGAGACAGGCAGATCTCTGTGAGTTCAAGGCCAGCCTGGTCTACAGAGCAAGCTCTAGGACCACCAAGGCTATGCAGAGAAACCCTGTCTCAAAAAACAAAAGCAAACACCAAAAAAGTGTGTTTGTGTGTTTGTGTGTGTGATGGTTTGTATATGATTGGTCCAGGGAGTGATCCTATTAGGAGGTGTGGCCTTATTGGACTAGGTGTGTCACTGTGGGTGTGGGTTTAAGACCCTCACCCTAGTTGCCTGGAAGTCAGTCTTCCACCAGCAGCCTTCAGATGAAGATGTAAAACTCTCAGCTCCTCCTGCACCATGCCTGCCTGGATGCTGCCATGTTTCTGCCTTGATGGCAATGGACTGAACCTCTGAGCCTGTAAGCCAGCCCCAATTAAATGTTGTCTTTTATAAAACTTGCATTGGTCATGTTGTCTGTTCACAACAGTAAAACCCTAACTAAGACAGCATATTTGTTTGTGTAAGCACATGTACACACACACACACACACACACATATTCTGATTATGGTTCCTCTCTCACAACTCTCTGCCCAGATCCTTCCCACCTCCCTACCCACACAACCCAAACCCCCCTTTTTCCTCTCTCTTTAGAAAACAAATAAGCAATTACTCTTATAGTACAGAATTACTTTGCAGTAAAAGCTATTGGTCCTTTCTACAATATTAGGCAAACTTGAAAATTTCATGTTAAGTGAACAAGACCAGTCCTAAAAAAGCACACATATGAACCTGTTTATGAAATAGTTTCAGAACAGAGAAGTCTACGTGGATAGAAAGTAGACTAGTATGCTCACAGAACTGCAGTGGGGAAGGTACTCCAGCTATGAGGAAGAGGAATTACTCATAAGTACATGGTCTCTTTAGAGTTATGAAAATGTCCTAATAATCACAGTATAGTGGTGATCAAGCAAATTCCCTAAAAAAAAAAAAAAAGAAGAATAAAAAGTAGTATCTCAATAAAACTGTCAAAAATAAAGTTAAATTAAGGGGAATAAAAGATATCAAAATTTGAAAAGATACAAACAATGTTGTGACAGTTAGTAGCTACGGAATGGCCAGAAATCCAGAGTTCACAAGTTTTCAAGAACCCCTTGTTTTGGAGAAGGAATTTTCCAGTAAGAGAGCAAGGTTCACTTCCCCGTCATCTTACATGGAATACTGTAAAGGATGATCCAGCTCATTAAAGTTACCAGTCAAATGTCTTCCTTGTGGCACTGCACTAAGGGATCTGTAAGCAGTGCCTTGTAACTATCTGACGACATAGCACATGACTTCTAATCTTTGATCATTTCCATTTGCATCATGTCATGGCCTAGATAACGCACACGAGTATGACAAAGCTAAGATCATCTTTGAGGACTTGTGCCTCCCATATGCAATGCTGTCACCAAATGTGCTAAGTTGATTTTGCGAGATTCTTGATTTGGAGAACCTACGACACTTACATATCATTTAGAAGCAGAGTACTAAATGATTTTTAAAGCTACGTTATATTTTTTAATTTTTGAAAGTAAGAGAAAATTTTGTAAATTGTTGGGACAACCTATTTAGAATAAATTTTAATTTCCACAAGCAAATTCAAATAGATACTGAGTCTGCCTGGAAGGGTATACTGAAGACAGAGAGTGCTTCCACAGCACAGAAGCACAAGCTGATGGCTGGGAAGGGTAACAGCACAGTCTTCAGATTTGTCGTTCCAGAAAGCCCAATGCACAATCTAGACAGTGCATTCATATCTCAAACAAAGCAGCACCCATGACCCTCTGTGTTTCTGAGAAACAACATGAGGTACTACAAGGCTGATATATGGGATAATGAGGCATTTTTGGAGTCCTGAGTTTGTCTTGGGCTGTAGTCCTTCGAGAGCCTCCTTCATAGCTGGCATGGGGGCAGTTTGGGCAAGACACTGCTGGATTAGAGCTGAAGAGCTCAGCCTTTGCACTCGGGGCTGGCTGTGTACCCAGAGGCTTTCTGGGACAGGTGTGAGTATTCTGAGAGGGTGGAAGCAGCTAGTCAAATGTGCAATGCTAAAATTCTAAGTCGAGTATCAGTCTACTCCTCAGTCCTCTAGAACGAGGTCATCAGCTTATATTTAATAGTAGCATCTCATTTAGAAAGTGGGTCAGGCTTCAGTTGATTCGCTGGCATGGGGTCAACTCCAACAATAATGCAGGTTGACTGGAACGACAGGACAGAGGAACAGAGTGGTGGAGACAAAGGTAGTTTTCTGGGTATTTGAGATTCTAACCTTTGGGACAATTTTGCTCTTCAGATTTTTTTAAATGATAAAAAATGGTGGTTTGTAAATCAAAACAACAATGAGATTCTACTTTACACCAGTCAGAATGGCTAAGATGAAAAACTCAGGGGACAGCAAATGCTGGAGAGGATGTGGGGAAAGAGGAACACTTTGGGATTGTTGTTGGGATTGCAAGCTGGTAAAACCACTCTGAAAATCAGTTTGGCAATTCCTCAGAAAATTAGACATAGTACTACTACCTGTGGACCTTGCTATACCACTCCTGAGCATATACCCAGAAAGTGCGCCTACATGTAATAAGGACACATGCTCCACTATGTTCATAGCTGCCTTATTTATAATAGCCAGAAGCTAGAAAGAACCCAGATGTCCCTCAACAGAGGAATGGATACAGAAACTGTGGTATATATACACAATGGAGTACTATTCAGCTATTAAAAACAATGAATTCATGAAATTCTTAGGCAAATGGATGGAACTAGAAAGTGTCATCCTGAGCATGGTAACCCAGTCACAAAAGAACACACATGGCACACACTCACCAATAAGCGGATACTAGTCAAAAATCTCAAAATAAACAATTTACAATTCACCCAGCATGGGAAGCTCAAGAAGAATGAGGACTTAAGTGAGGGTGCTATAGTTCCTCTGAGAAAGGGAACATAATACTCACAGGAGCAACAAGGGAGGCAATGTGTGGAGCATAGTCTGAAGTAAAGGCCACCCAGCAACTCCCCTACCTGGGGATTCATCCTATAAACAGTCACCAAACCCTGATGAGAAGCGTGTACCAAAAGGAGCTTGCCATGGCTGTCTCCAGAGGGACCCTGCCAGAGCCTTACAAATACAGAGGCAGAAACTAGCAACCAACTATTGGACTGATCTTGGGGTCCCCATCAGAGGATCTGGAGGGTGGTCTGGAGGAGCTGAAGGGGTATATAACCCCATGGGATGAAAAATGACTTTGGACACCCAGACACCCCAAGACTTCCTGGGACTGAACCATCAACCAAGGGGTACACATGGTTCCAGTCAAAAATGTGGCAGAGGAATGCCTTGTTGGGCATCAGTGGTAGAGTGGTCTTTGGTCAGGTAAAGGCTCAATAGAGGCCTCAACAAAGGAAAACGGACGGGGGCAGGTAGTTGGGGTGGAGGTGGGAGTATATCGGGTAGAGGGGCATATACATGGAGACAAAGGATGGGAGGAGGGTTAGGGAATCGTTAGGGAGGGGGGCTTTTGGGAGGGGGGAACCTTTTTGGGAAAGGTTTTACCATTGACAATGTAAATGAAGAAGATAATAAAAAAGATTAAAAAAATAAAATAATAAAATAAAATGGTGGTTATATAATAAAGTAGTAATATAATAAAGTGCAGCCCAGAATCCACAGAAAGTGAAATTTCTGTGTTTACAATTGCATAGAAATTGCCTCCTGTGCTATGGGCAAGCGTACATGGGCTACCTCATCAAAAGGCATCATTCTTCCAGGTTCAAGGCTTTGGTTTTGTGAATGGTATCTATCAGTGTGCAGACTCATACATGGGTACACGTGTCTGTGCATGAGTGTGTGCAGACTATGGGTACACGTGTCTGTGTGTGAGTGTGCAGACTATGGGTACACATGTCTGTGCGTGAGTGTGTACAGACTATGGGTACACATGTCTGTGCGTGAGTGTGCAGACTATGGGTACACGTGTCTGTGTGTGAGTGTGCAGACTATGGGTACACGTGTCTGTGTGTGAGTGTGCAGACTATGGGTACACATGTCTGTGCGTGAGTGTGTACAGACTATGGGTACACATGTCTGTGTGTGAGTGTGCAGACTATGGGTACACATGTCTGTGCGTGAGTGTGTACAGACTATGGGTACACGTGTGTGTGTGAGTGTGTGCAGACTATGGGTACATGTGTCTGTGCATGAGTGTGTGCAGACTATGGGTACACGTGTTTGTGCATGAGTGTGTGGTGCCTAGAGGGTGCCATCTGTGTCTTCCTCTAACACTTGCCACCTTAGATTTTCATTTTGTAGAATTATTCTTTAAGATGGTAATTATATAAATACCTTCTTCCCTTTCCTCCCTCCAAACCTTCCACATTCCCCTCCTTGCACACTTTCACAAAGTTCATGGCCTCTTTTTTTTACATTAATTGTTTTTACATACATATATGATAGGGAGATATAGATTTCGTAAATTCATAAACATAATCTTCTCAGTATAAATATAAAATGTTACTTGTATGTATGTTTTAAGGGCTGACCATTTGTTAATGGATAACAAGTTTGCACTCTTCCCCAGGGAAAACATTTTCTTCTGCTATTCACACTTCTTAGTTACTGTGTTATTTGTGTAGAGTGGAGTCTTGTGAGGTTTTCCTGGTCTACATTAGCATGTCTTTTTCCACCTCATGTTTGAGACATGACATTTACATGACTTGGAGTTCAGTATTTCAGAACGTGGGCTCAGCGTGGAGGGCTCAGGTCAGCTTGTCCCTACTGCCTCAGCACTGAGTTCCAGAGGTTTGACCCCACATCTGCCTCTGTACTGTTACCTGGTGCTGGGGATCTGAACATACATGATTATGTGACAATTGCTTTACCCACTGAGGTATCTCTCCAACACCCCAGTTCTGAGGAGTTTATCCTTCAAGCTGAAGGCCAATTGCTCTTCTGAGATTTGCTTTCCTTCTGCTGTGGACCAATGTCTTGGTCTAAACCAGACAGGTGCTCTTGCTGCTCATTTTATGTAAGCTCTTGTTCTGAACAGCAATTACCTTTGTCCATGATTTTCCTCTTCCCGAGTCAGTGTGTCGTGAAAATGTTCAGCAAGTCCTATTATTCATGGGAGATAGGTTTGCTATCTTGCCTTCTGCTTTTCTAATTAAATATGCCACTTCTAATTTCAAAGCTCGAATGGAGAATGCGTACAGAGAAATTGTGATGTCTTTGCTTTTATGAAGACTGTAGTAGTCCCTGAAGATGACCCTTTCACAGTTTCTGAAATTGGTAATTGATTTCTTTTCCTTCACTGTTAAGAAGACTGAAGTACAAGTTTTTCAGGACAGAACTTGGGGAATAGCTGCCTGTCCCTCTACAATTAGTTGTGCAATTTCTCACCAAGCTTTAACATCTTTCAGAAAACCATAATAATATGCCAGGTGATAGAGTTCTGAGAGTGTAGGGTGATAAGAAAATTGGACATTTCCAAATTCTTCATTAAACTGATTTTAGTTTGGTTTGGAGATCTCCCTGCCTGCGCTTTGCAAGTCTGATCTCAGTCGATGTGAAAGGTGGTAAGAGAGAAAAGGGCAGGCTCTTCATCACTATTGATGCTTGAAAATGTTGTGAGTCTATATTACCAGCATAACGGCATGAAATAAAGGGAGAGGAGATGGTGAGGATTCTGTCGTCATTAAAAGAGCAGGAAAGGGAGGATGAGGAGGGCCAGCATGACAGGTGGTAGAAAGCTAGCTTGGCCTCTGCCAGGCCAAAAGGAAGTCTACACACAGTTAGATTTTGTGACTATATATCTTTCACGGTTTCCTTTCCTGGGCTTGGGTGGGAGTTCTCCCACTGAGATATTCTCTCAGCCCTCCTCTTTCTTCATTCCCTTTCAGTCTGAGAAAGGGTCTTACATGTTGCCCAGGTTGTCCTTGAACTTACAATCCTCCTGCCTCAACTTCCTTACTAGGGATCACAGGAACTGCTAAATCCATAACACTCTGCTTTATACTGGTCTTAGCTAAGGAATTCTTTTTTTTTTCCCTCCTTGTATTGGTGTTTTCCTCCTATTATCTCTTGTAGGGCTGGGTGTGTGGATAGATATTGGGTAAACTTGGTTTTGTCATGGAATATCTTAGTTTCTCCATCTATGGTGATTGAGAGTTTTGCTGGATATAGTAGTTCTGGCTGGCATTTGTGTTCTCTTAGAGTCTGCATGAGATCTGCCCAGGATCTTCTAGCCTTCATAGTCTCAGGTGAAAAGTCTGCTGTGATTCTGATAGGTCTTCCTTTATGTTACTTGGCCTTTTTCTCTTACTGCCTTTAATATTCTTTCTTTGTTTAGTACATTTGGTGTTTTGATTATTATGTGACGGGAAGTATTTCTGTTCTGGTCCAGTCCCATAACACCTGAAGAAATAAAAAGGGTCATAGAAAGTCTCCCAACCAAAAAAAGCACGGGACCAGATGGCTTCAGTGCAGAGTTCTATCAGACCTTCATAGAAGACCTAACACCAATACTCTTCAAACTATTCCACAAAATAGAAACAGAAGGAACTCTATCCAACTCGTTCTATGAAGCCACAATTACGCTGATACTAAAACCACACAAAGATCCAACAAAGAAAGAGAACTTCAGGCCAATTTCTCTTATGAATATTGATGCAAAAATACTTAATAAAATTCTTGCCAACCGAATCCAAGAACACATCAAAACGATCATCCACCATGATCAAGTAGGCTTCATCCCAGGGATGCAGGGATGGTTCAATATAACGAAATCCACCAATGCTATCAACTACATAAACAAACTCAAAGAAAAAAACCACATGGTCATTTCATGGGATGCTGAAAAAGCATTTGACAAAATTCAGCATCCTTTCATGCTAAAAGTCTTGGAAAGAACAGGAATTCAAGGCCCATACCTAAACATCATTAAAGCAATATACAGCAAATCGTTAGCCAACATCAAACTAAATGGAGAGAAACTTGAAGCAATCCCACTAAAATCAGGGACTAGACAAGGCTGTCCCCTCTCTCCGTATCTATTCAATATAGTACTTGAAGTTCTAGCTAGAGCAATTAGACAACATAAGGAGGTTAAGGGGATACAAATTGGAAAGGAAGAAGTCAAATTATCACTATTTGCAGATGACATGATAGTCTACTTAAGTGACCCGAAAACCTCCACCAGAGAACTCCTACAGCTGATAAACAACTTCAACAAAGTGGCAGGTTATAAAATCAACTCAAGCAAATCAGTAGCCTTCCTATACTCAAAGGATAAGCAGGCTGAGAAAGAAGATAGGGAAACGACACCCTTTAAAATAGCCACAAACAATTTAAAGTATCTTGGTGTGACTCAGCAAACAAGTGAAAGATCTATATGACAAGAAACTTTACCCTGGAAAAAGCAAGATAGTAACCTTTCATCAAACCCAAAAGAAGTTAACCAATCAAATTTAAAAAATAACATCAAAAATGATAGGAAGTAACAATCACTATTCCTTAATATCTCTTAACATCAATGGACTCAATGCCCCAATAAAAAAACATAGACTAACGGACTGGATACGTAAACAGGACCCTACATTTTGCTGCTTACAGGAAACACACCTCAGGGTCAAAGACAAACACTACCTTAGAGTAAAAGGCTGGAAGACAATTTTACAAGCAAATGGTCTCAGGAAACAAGCTGGAGTAGCCATTTTAATATCAGATAAAATTGACTTTCAACCCAAAGTCATCAAAAGAGACTCTGAGGGACACTTCTTGTTGGTCAAAGGAAAAATACAACAAGAAGAACTCTCAATCCTGAACATCTATGCTCCAAATGCAAGGGCACCCTCTTTCGTAAAAGAAACTTTATTAAAACTCAAAGCACACATTGCACCTAACACAATAATTGTGGGTGACTTCAACACTGCACTTTCCTCAATGGACCGATCAGGAAAACAGAAACTAAACAGGGACACAATGAAACTAATTGAAGCTTTGGACCAATTAGATTTAACAGATATATATAGAACATTCTATCCTAAAACAAAAGAATATACCTTTTTCTCAGCACCTCATGGTACCTTCTCCAAAATCGACCATATAATTGGTCACAAGACAGACCTCAACAAATATAAGAAGATCGAACTAATCCCATGCCTCCTATCAGATCACTATGGAGTAAAAGTGGTCTTCAATAGCAACAAAAACAACAGAAAACCCACATACACGTGGAAACTGAACAATATTCTACTCAATGATACCTTGGTCAAGGAAGAAATAAAGAAAGAAATTAAAGACTTTTTAGAACACAATGAAAATGAAGACACAACATACCCAAATCTATGGGACACAATGAAAGCAGTGCTAAGAGGAAAACTCATAGCCCTGAGTGCCTCCAAAAAGAAAATGGAGAGAGCATACACTAACAGCTTAATGACACACCTGAAAGCCCTGGAACAAAAAGAACCTATTTCACCCAGGAGGAGTAGAAGGCAGGAAATCATCAAACTCAGGGCTGAAATCAATCAAGTAGAAACAAAGAGAACCATACAAAGAATCAACAAAACCAGGAGCTGGTTCTTTGAGAAAATCAACAAGATAGATAAACCCTTAGCCAGACTAACCAAAGGGCACAGAGACAGTATCCAAATTAACAAACTAGGAAATGAAAAAGGAGATATAACAACAGAAACTGAGGAAATTCAAAAAATCATTAGATCCTACTACAAAAGTCTATACTCAACACAACTGGAGAATCTGGAGGAAATGGACAGTTTCCTAGACAGATATCCAACACCAAAACTAAATTAGGATCAAATAGATCAACTAAATAGTCCCATAACACCTGAAGAAATAAAAAGGGTCATAGCTAAGGAATTGTTAAGGGAAGTCATTTCGGATTTCCATGTCTTCTTTGTGCCTATTTATACCCATGGAACAAAATATGCACTCCTGATGTGGAAACTTTGAGCCATTCAGTTACAGATTATCATGAACTGAGATTTTTTTTTTGTTTCTTTGTTTAGTTTTGTTTTTGTTTGTTTGTTTCATTTTGTTTTTCTACCTATCCCAAATTCTCCAGGAGTGGGGGTCACACCATTGAATTTTTTTTTTTTAAAAAGTAGTTGGTGTAATGCTAATGAGAGTCAGAAGTCAGTTGACACAGGCTTATTTAGTGAGAACAAATAACACTCTGAGATTTTAATCCCACATTGTCTATAAGAGTCTTTAGCAGTGACACAAATCAGACAAGCAAACTAAACTGAAGCTAGAAAATTAAAAAAGAAATGAAAGTTAGATGGCGCTTCAATGCAAAGTGAACAGATTACTTCCTCATGTGGAGCACTGCTTACCCAGGTGTGGACTCCAAAAACAGATGTCAAATTGATGATCTTTTCTCATCAAAATGGTCCAGGCTGAGTTAATGAAAGGTCACTAGTCCTTATTCAATAGACGGCACCAAGAATTCAACCAGAATATGGATGGATATGACTTGGTTCTAATTGGCCAAGGAGAGTTTTTACCTTCTAGGGGGTGGCACACAAATTTGTCAGAGGAATCAGCAAAGCTGCCTGCTTTTGGTAAAATAATACTCAGAAAGGAGAGAGAAAGGATAATTATGTTTCCAGTTGTGGCAAAGCAACAAGGCTTTGTGGTAAGAGCATACTAAAATGTCAGGAGAAGAAACTGTCTATGACATGGCTCCAGTGACATCCTCAGTCAGGGACATTACTCCAGTGACATCCTCAGTCAGTCAGGGGCATGGCTCCAGTGGCATCCTTAATGAGGGACAAGGCTCCAGTGACATCCTTAGTCAGGAACATGGCTCTAGTGACATCCTCAGTCAGTCAGGGCCACGGCTCCAGTGACATCCTCAGTCAGTCAGGGACAAGGCTCCAGTGACATCCTTAATGAGGGACAAGGCTCCAGTGACATCCTTAGTCAGGAACATGGCTCTAGTGATATCCTCAGTCAGTCAGGGACACAGCTCCAGTGACATCCTCAGTCAGGGGGATGGCTCCTGTGACATCCTCACCATCTAGGTCTTTTACACAGAAAACTCACTTTCACCATGTATATTTTAAAATTTATCTTCAATCTGGATGCACTTTTATTTCTGGACAGTCTATTTGACCAAATAGTTTGCATATTATTTCCATCTGTTAGAGTCAAATTGTTCTTTGACAACATAATCCTTTTAATACATCATTTAAAATAACTGCTTCCAGCACTGAAGAGTTGCCTCAGCAGTTAAGAGACTGCATTGCTTTTTGAATAGAACCTAAGTTCAGTTCCCAACACCCATGTTGGGTGGCTTACACTGACCTGTAACTTTAGATCCAGGGGTATCTGATCCTTCTGGCATCTACCAATGACAGCACTCATTTGCATATACCTACACACAGACACACAACCATAGATACAGAATTAAAAAATTATCTATCTATCTATCTATCTATCTATCTATTATCTATCTATCTATCTATCTATCTATCTATCTATCTATCTATTATCTATCTATCTATCTATCTATCTATCTATCTACTTTTTAATTCAAATTATTTTATTTATTTACATTCCAGTCATTGACCCTCACTCAGACTGCCTCCCACAGTTCCTTATCCCATTCCTCCTCTCCTTGCCTCTGAGAGGCTGTCATCTCCCAACCAGACCACTCCCTTCCCTGGGGGCAGCCTTAGGACTCTCCAAGATTAAGCACATCTTCTCCAAAGGAAGCAGGACCAGTTAGATCTCTGCTACAGATATGCCAGGGGTCTCAGACCAGCCTATGTTTGCTCCTGATTGGTGACTCAGTCTCTGGGAGCTCCCTGGGGTCTGGGTTAGTTGAGACTGCTTGTCTTCCCATGGGGTCGCTCTCCCATTCAGTTTCTTCAATCCTTCCCCTAACTCAACCACAGAGATCCCTATCTTCAGTCCAATAGTTGGGTGTAAGTACCTGCATCTGTCTTAGTCAGCTTCTAGAACCTCTCAGAAGACAGCTGAGCCAGGTTCCCCTCTGTAAGCACATCACAGCATAGTAGTATCAGGCCTTGGCATCCCCTGCTCCCCGTGAGCTGGATCTCAAGTTGGCCAGTCATTGACCACCTTTCCTTTAGTTTCGTCTCCATTTTTGTCCCTGAAATTCTTTTAAACAGGAATGATTCTGGGTCAGGAACTTTGTTTGTCAGTAACCTAGTCCCTCCATTTGAGGCCTGTATATTTATTGGAGGTGGACTTTTCGAGTTCCCTTTCCCTAATGTTGGGCATTTTGGCTAAGGTCATGCCCAATGAGTCCTGAGAGTGGTTCATCTCCTGGGTCTCTGGTACTCCCTAGATGGTCCCCTCTCCATCTCATGCTCCATGAGGCTGCTTATTTCAAGTTATTCTCTTGACCCTCTGGGCTTCTCTCTTATCCCCTCCCTTCCATATCTGATCCTGTCCCCTTTCCCCCTCCATCTCCTCTCTTTCACACAGGTCCCTTCCCCTGTCTCCCATGATTATTTCCTTCCTCCTTCTAAGTGGGACTGAAGCCTCCTCACTTGCACATTTCTGTTTGTTATACTTTTACAGTCTGTAAGTTGCATCCTAGGTATTTTATACTTTTTTGACGAATATCCGTTTATCAGTGAGTATATAGAATGCATGTCCTTTGGGGTCTAAGTTATCTCATTTGGGATGATATTTTCTAGTTCCATCCATTTGCCTGCAAAATTTATGATGACCTCATTTTTAATATCTGAATAGTATTTCATTGTGTAAGCAATCCACATTTTCTATATCCATTTTTTGGTTGAGGGACATCTGGGTTGTTTCTAGCTTCTGGCAATTACAAATAAGACTGCTATGAACACGGTAGAGCATTTTCTCTTGTGGAATGGTAAGGCATCTTTTGGGTATATGACTAGGAGTGGTATAGCTCATTCAGTCTTCTGGTAGATCTATTTCCAATTTTCTGAGGAACTGCCAGATTGATTTCCAGATTGGTTGTAGCAGTTGGCAATCCTACTTGCAGGATAGCCAAAACAGTTCCCAACAATAAAAGCACTTCCAGAGGAATTACCATCTCTGACTTCAAGCTGTACTATAAAGCAATAGTGATAAAAAAAATCCATATGGTATTTATACAGAGACAGACAGGGCAATCAATGTAATAGAAGACCCAGAAGTAAACACATATACCTATGGACACTTGATTTTGACAAAGAAGCCAAAAACATACAGTGGAAAAAAGAAAGTATCTTCAGTACATGGTGCTGGTCTAACTGGCAGTCTGTATGTAGAAGAATGAAATAGATCCATATTTATCACCTTGTATAAAGCTCAAGTCCAAGTGAATCAAGGACTTTAACATAAAACCACATACATGGGATCTGATAGAAGAGAAAGTGGGAAAGCGCCTCAAACTCATTGGCATGGAGCGGGGGTAGGGGGTGGAGAATGTCTAAACAGAACTCCAACGGCTCAGGCTCTAAGAACAATTAATAAATGGGACCTCATGAAACTGAAGATCTTCTGTGAGGCAAAAGGCACCATCAATAGGACAAATTGGCAACCTATAGATTGGGAATAAAATAAACCTAAAAAAACTTATTTCTAAAAACATTTAGAGAATTTCTTGGGAGTGACATATAATAAAAATGGGAAGTAAAGTACATCATACTACTTCATAATGTATATATATATATATATATATATATATATATAGTGCTAAGAAAGTAGTAAAAGAATACCGTTGGCTAGGTATAACTAAACTAATTGTATGGTCAATGATATTTATATATAGATATTATTATATTCTATAATTATGGTTATACTTAGTAAGATATTCATTCTTACTGCATATAGATATTTTGAAAATTAGAGAATAAAATAATGTTTGTCATCAGATCCAGAGTGTCTGTTTAAGCAGGCTTAGTGTACTAATCTGCTTGGAAAAAGAACAAGAATTGTTTTTAAGGTTTGCACAGTAAGTCTGCTATTTTTATTAGATTTGCTATTAGTTAAATTTATTCTCTGATGATTTTATAGGGTATGACCTTTTTAATGTTGCTTTTTGATCCTACCATCAAACTTAGATCACATGATCTTGTAACCAGGTTTGCAGATGTCCATCAATCTGTACTAGAAAAAAACCCATAAACTCCCATTTGTCTATTTTTATTTTGGTAGTTTCTTAAAAGACTAACACTGAAACATTGACATAAGCCTGTAGATTTCAGATTCTTCAGTCTCTAAAGAATTACAAAGTCCTTTTTACCACAGGAAAGAAAAAAGGCCAATCTAGCCTGCCACCAGATTCAAGACCTTTCCAATAAAGCATTACTGCATAATTGACTGGCAGGTATCTCTAGAGCCCAAGTACATTCCTTAGTCCACCTTCAAGTTAGCTGTTGCTATGGTGAACAGTTCCTGGGAGTTAGTTCTTTATTTCTTGACAACTGTGTTTTGCCTCAAGCACAAAATTCTCTCTCCTCCCTTTCTCCCTCCCTCTCTCTCTCCCTCCCTCCCTCTCTCTCTCTCCCTCCCTCTCTCTCTCCCTCCCTCTCTCTCTCTCCCTCCCTCTCTCTCTCCCTCCCTCTCTCTCTCCCTCCCTCCCCTCCCCTCTCTCTCTCTCCCTCCCTCCCTTGCTCTCTCCCCCCACTCCCTCCCTCCCTCCCTCGCTCCCTCTAAACAGATGTTCTGACTTGGTGCTGGTTTCATTTACACAGGGAAAGGGAGAGATTATAAAGCTAATATTTATGAACCCCACTGGATTCTTTGTGCACTTGAGCTGCCTTGCACCTATATTTGCACTCAGCAAGTCGTTGTAAAGTTATATCAGTTTTGTTCTGATAAGAGTAATACTTATGTATTGTCAAACTTCAGAATCTATAGAGAATGCATAGAGAAGAATACAGAAGCAATTAGCCTCCTCAACCTAGTGACACATTTAATTATTATATTCATTTTATATATTTCCAGGTATTTGTAGCATCTTCTTTCTTTAAGATGCTGTATATTTACATGCCAATAAAATAAAATTGAATTATTATTATGTTAAAATTGATGAATCAAATGATACTTTGCCATTCATGGTTTTCTAGCATATTTTAAATATTTGTCTTTATTTATAAAGACTAAATTTATAATCATTTTGCTAACTCAGTACAATCATATATGGATTTTAATAGAAATGCATTAAAATTAACTGATTATCTTTGCAGTTTACATACTAACATTTATTCTTCTCACTGAGAAGCCCAAGGTAATCGTTCACATGTTAGGCATCCTTCCCTATCCCTTGAAAAGCGTCTCTCTCAAACAGGTTCAGAAGATTCTTCATTTCTCAGCTATTTCACCTTTTTATTTGGAATTTCTTCCATTATGCTTTTTTATTGTTTAGAAAAGTGATAGTTATGTGTGTGTGTTTGCCTCCTGCTAGTAGGCTTGCTGTGGCTCACATGTTGTCTTGGATCTTCTAGTTAGATAAGAGGGTGGAAGGAATGAGGTCCCAGCGGCTGTCTCGCTCCATAAAACTTGCTTCTTGATCTGTGCATCCCATTATCTCACTGGTCCCTGAAGTGGTGGTGACTGAATCGGGCTGGCCAGGTGCCAGAAAAGCCAAGTAAATTGCATTTATTATTGGATACAGCAGTAATAGAAATACTTTGACTTTAGAAATAGAAATGTTTGACTTTTTGTGTTACATTTTTCAGATATTTAGTTATCAGCGGTATGTGTGCTTCGAAATCAAATTAGAAAACTCTCAATATTTTCATGGAAGAACTAGAATAACATAGGCATTTTCCACTGCAGGTGGAGTTTATGAGTAAAGTTCATCTGACACCGGAGACATTGGTTTATGTTTTATGACTTGTCTAGGGAATCTTTCTATTTGATCTAAGCAGAGAGGCTGCAAACAATTCCAACCCAGTGTAGCTTGGTGAACAATGTCTTTACTGCATCATACACAAAAGCAACAGCCAGAGATCACTAATAGGAACACAGGCAGTCTACAGGAAGCCACAGTGCCAAGGGCTCGCCTCCACCCAGCAACTGCTAAATGTTTAGAGTGTGTGTGTGTGTGTGTGTGTGTGTGTGTGTGTGTGTGTGTGTGTGAACCTCCTTAGACCTTCTTTTCCTTCCTTAAAAATTCGCTCTCCGCTTCCGGATCCAGATCAGCCTGGGCAGCAACACCACATCTCCAGGTCCTACAAGAGGCTAGAGGGGCTTCCGGGCGGCCTGCGGGAGAAGTCTGTGTGCTCCAGTGAATCGAGCGGGCTCCAGCGGGAGCCTTCCAGTGCCTGCTTTGGGATCTGAACAGCCTGGGCAGCAGCACCCTGTTTACAGGCAGTGCAGGAGGTAAGCTGTGCACCAGAGGCCAACTGGGAAGGGGCAGTTTGCACTGGTGAGTCCAGCACTGACAAGACCAACTAACACCAGTGAGAACTAGATGGCAAAAGGCAAACGCAGGAACGCCACTAACAGAAATCAAGGCAATATGGCAACATCTGAACCCAATTCTCCTCTACCAGCATGTCCTGGATACCCCATCACACCAGTAAAACAAGATTTGGATTTAAAATCACTGGTCATGATGCTGGTACAGGAACACATGAAGGACATACTTAAAGAAATTCAGGAGAAAATGGATCAAAAGTTAGAAGCCCTTGCAAAGGAAACACAAAAATCATTGAAAGAAATCCAGAATACAAAAGCTAACAATGAGGAAACGCAAAAAACACTTAAAGAAATACAGGAGAACTTTGGTCAACAGGCTGAGGTCATGAAAGAGGAAACACAAAAATCTCTTAAAGAATTACAGGAAAGCACAAACAAGCAAGTGAAGGAACTAAGCAAAACCATCCAGGATCTAAAATCAGAAGTGGAAACAACTAAGAAAACTCAAAGGGAAACAACTTTGGAGATAGAAAGCCTTGGGAAGAAATCAGGGGACAGAGATGCAAATATCAACAACAGAATATAAGAGATAGAAGAAAGAATCTCAGATGCTGAAGATTCCATAGAAACCATGGACTCAACAGTTAAAGAAAATGCAAAATGCAAAAAGCTTATAACCCAAAATATCCAGGAAATCCAGGACACAATAAGAAGACCAAACCTAAGGATTATAGGCATAGATGAGAGTGAAGATTTACAACTTAAAGGGCCAGCAAATATCTTCAATAAAATTATGGAAGAAAACTTCCCTAACCTAAAGAGAGAGATGCCCATGAATATACAAGAAGCCTACAGAACTCCAAACAGACTGGACCAGAACAGAAATACTTCCCGTCACATAATAATCAAAACACCAAATGTTCTAAACAAAGAAAGAATATTAAAGGCAGTAAGAGAAAAAGGCCAAGTAACATATAAAGGAAGACCTATCAGAATCACAGCAGACTTTTCACCTGAGACTATGAAGGCTAGAAGGTCCTGGGCAGATCTCATGCAGACTCTAAGAGAACACAGATGCCAACCAAAACTACTATATCCAGCAAAACTCTCAATCACCATAGATGGAGGAACTAAGATATTTCATGACAAAACCAAGTTTACCCAATATCTATCCACAAACCCAGCCCTACAAAGGATAATAGGAGGAAAACACCAGTACAAGGAGGAAAACTTCACCCTGGAAAAAGGAAGATAGTAACCTTTCATCAAACCCAAATGCAAGGGCACCCTCTTTCGTACCTCATGGTACCTTCTCCAAAATCGACCATATAATTGGTCACAAGACAGACCTCAACAAATATAAGAAGATCGAACTAATCCCATGCCTCCTATCTGATCACTATGGAGTAAAAGTGGTCTTCAATAGCAACAGAAACAACAGAAAACCCACATACACGTGGAAATTGAACAATACTCTACTCAATGATACCTTGGTCAAGGAAGAAATAAAGAAAGAAATTAAAGACTTTTTAGAACACAATGAAAATGAAAACACAACATACCCAAATCTATGGGACACAGTGAAAGCAGTGCTAAGAGGAAAACTCATAGCCCTGAGTGCCTCCAAAAAGAAAACAGAGAGAGCATACATTACCAGCTTAATGACACACCTGAAAGCCCTAGAACAAAAAGAAGCTATTTCACCCAGGAGGAGTAGAAGGCAGGAAATCATCAAACTCAGGGCAGAAATCAATCAAGTAGAAACAAAGAGAACCATACAAAAAATCAACAAAACCAGGAGCTGGTTCTTTGAGAAAATCAACAAGATAGATAAACCCTTAGCCAGACTGACCAAAGGGCACAGAGAAAGTATCCAAATTAACAAACTTAGAAATGAAAAGGGAGATATAACAACGGAAACTGAGGAAATCCAAAAAATCATCAGATCCTACTACAAGAGCCTGTACTCAACACAATTGGAGAATCTGGAGGAAATGGACAATTTCCTTGACAGATACCAAATACCAAACTTAAATCAGGACCAACTAGACCATCTAAACAGTTCCATAAAGCCTAAAGAAATAGAAGGAGTCATAGAAAGTCTTCCAACCAAAAAAAGCACAGGACCAGATGGCTTCAGTGCAGAATTCTACCAGACCTTCAAAGAAGAGTTAACACCAATACTCTTCAAACTATTCCACAAAATAGAAACAGAAGGAACACTACCCAATTCCTTCTACGAAGCCACAATTACGCTGATACCAGAGCCACACAAAGATCCAAAAAAGAAAGAGAACTTCAGACCAATTTCCCTTATGAACATCGATGCAAAAATACTCAATAAAATTCTTGCCAACCGAATCCAAGAACACATCAAAACGATCATCCACCATGATCAAGTAGGCTTTATCCCAGGGATGCAGGGTTGGTTCAATATACGGAAATCCATCAATGCAATCCACTACATAAACAAACTCAAAGAAAAAAACCACATGGTCATTTCATTGGATGCTGAAAAAGCATTTGACAAAATTCAGCATCCTTTCATGCTTAAAGTCTTGGAGAGAACAGGAATTCAAGGCCCATACCTAAACATAGTAAAAGCAATATACAGCAAACTGGTAGCCAGCATCAAACTAAATGGAGAGAAACTTGAAGCAATCCCACTGAAATCAGGGACCAGACAAGGCTGCCCCCTTTCTCCTTATCTTTTCAATATTGTACTTGAGGTACTAGCTCGGGCAATTCGACAACATAAGGAGGTCAAAGGGATATAAATTGGAAAGGAAGAAGTCAAACTATTATTATTTGCAGACGACATGATAGTCTACCTAAGTGACCCAAAAAACTCCACTAGAGAGCTCGTACAGCTGATAAACAATTTCAGCAAAGTGGCAGGTTATAAAATCAACTCAAGCAAATCAGTGGCCTTCCTATACTCAAAGGATAAACAGGATGAGAAAGAAATTAGGGAAATGACCCCCTTCACAATAGCCACAAACAGTATAAAGTATCTTGGGGTGACTCTTACCAAACATGTGAAAGATCTGTATGACAAGAACTTCAAGACTCTGTAGAAGGAAATGGAAGAAGACCTCAAAAAATGGGAAAACCTCCCATGCTCATGGATCGGTAGAATCAATATAGTTAAAATGGCCATTTTGCCAAAAGCAATATACAGATTCAATGCAATACCCATCAAAATCCCAACTCAATTCTTCACAGAGTTAGAAAGAGCTATTATCAAATTCATCTGGAACAACAAAAAACCCAGGATAGCTAAAACTATTCTCAGCAACAAAAGAAAGTCTGGGGGAATCAGTATCCCTAACCTACAGAGCAATAGTGTTAAAAACTGCATGGTATTGGTACAGTGACAGGCAGGAGGATCAATGGAACAGGATTGAAGATCCAGAAATGAACCCACACACCTATGGCCACTTGATCCTCCACAAAGGGGCTGAAAACATCCAATGGAAAATAGATAGCCTTTTCAACAAATGGTGCTGGTTCAACTGGAGGTCAGCATGCAGAAGAATGCGAATTGATCCATCCTTGTCTCCTTGTACTAAGCTCAAATCCAAATGGATCAAGGACCTCCACATAAAGCCAGACACTCTGAAGCTAATAGAAAAGAAACTGGGGAAGACCCTTGAGGACATCGGTACAGGGAGAAAGTTTCTGAACAGAACACCAATAGCGTATGCTCTAAGAGCAAGAATTGACAAATGGGACCTCATAAAATTACAAAGTTTCTATAAGGCAAAGAACACCATCAAGAGGACAAATCGGCAACCAACAAATTGGGAAAAGAGCTTCACCAATCCTACATCAGATAGAGGGCTAATATCCAATATATATAAAGAACTCAAGAAGTTAGACTCCAAACCAAACAACCCTATTAAAAAATGGGGTACAGAGTTAAACAAAAAATTCTCACCTGAAGAACTTCGGATGGCGGAGAAGCATCTTAAAAAATGCTCAACTTCATTAGTCATTAGGGAAATGTAAATCAAAACAACCCTGAGATTTCACCTTACACCAGTCAGAATGGCTAAGATTAAAAATTCAGGAGACAGCAGGTGTTGGAGAGGATGTGGAGAAAGAGGAACACTCCTCCACTGCTGATGGGGTTGCAAATTGGTACAAACACTCTGGAAATCTGTCTGGCGGTTCCTCCGAAAACTGGGCACCTCACTTCCAGAAGATCCTGCTATACCACTCCTGGGCATATACCCAGAGGATTCCCCAGCATGTAATAAGGATACATGCTCTACTATGTTCATAGCAGCCCTATTTATAATTGCCAGATGCTGGAAAGAACCCAGGTATCCCTCAACAGAAGAGTGGATGCAAAAAATGTGGTATATCTATCTACACAATGGAGTACTATTCAGCCATTAGAAACAATGAATTCATGAACTTCTTAGGCAAATGAATGGAGCTAGAGAACATCATAGTAAGTGAGGTAACCCAGACTCAAAAGGTGAGTCATGGTATGCACTCACTAATAAGTGGATATTAACCTAGAAAACTGGAATACCCAAAACATAATCCACACATCAAATGAGGTACAAGAAGAAAGGAGAAGTGGCCCCTGGTTCTGGAATGACTCAGTGAAGCAGTATTCGGCAAAACCAGAAAGGGGAAGTGGGAAGGGGTGTGTGGGAGGACAGGGGAAGAGATGGGGGCTTACGGGACTTTCGGGGAGTGGGGGCGCTAGAAAAGGGGAAATCATTTGAAATGTAAATAAATTATATAGAATAAAAAAATTAAAAAAAGAATAAAACTGGAAAAAAAGTCTGTAAAAGTCATAAATAAAACTGAAAATACAGTGATTGAAAAAAAAATTCAGTCTCATATAGCTCTTGTGGAGTGAGCAGCCAGTCAGCTGTTCTCACTCAACACAGCAGTGTTCACATCCAACCTAGAAGGAAAAAGAAAGCGGGATGCCTTGGTTATTGTCAATGTCAGACTCTACTTCTGGGTCAATTTTGATTACTTATAGCTTTCAAGAAATTACAATTTCCTCAGGTGCCTCAATGTACTTTCAAAATATCTTTAGCCATGCTGACCTCTTAAGGATTCTCTTTCATGTTTTTAATCTTACTTTTGATAAGAGTTGAGTCTATTTAGATCCAGACTCATATTCTTTATACTGATTGAGATGTGGACATTAACCCTAGATGTACACACCTATTGTATAGAAGCATCTTTTTTGTCTTATTAATGTTTCTTATTTCTTTCTAATTCATTCATTTCTCATTTACTTATTTATTTTTAAACTTTATTTAGGTGTGTGCATGTTCCTATATTTATGAGCGGAATGCATTTCATGGTGTATGTTATGGAGTTCTGAGAAAGTCTGTATCTAGGGCTATACATATGTATATGTTCATCTGAGGATGTATTTAGGTCTGTATGTATGCATACATATATCTGAGGATGTATATATGGAGGGCTATACATATGTATACAAACATCTGAAGATGTATGTATCTACAGCTGTACTTATGTATACAAATATCTGAGCATGTATTTAGGGCTGTGCATATGTGTACATACAACTGAGGTCACATGTATATAGTGCTATATGTATGTATCCATACGTTTGAGGATGTATACATACTTACATATGTATATATATATATGTACATATGAGGATGCATGTATGTTGGGCTGTATGTACGTATGTAGAGAAGTACATATGTATATGTACATATGAGAATATATGTATGTATCAGAGGAGGATCTTGTGTGCCCTGTTTCATTGCTCTTCACTGTCTCTCCTTGAGACAGGGCATCTTCCTGAACCTGGAGTTCACCCATTTTGATCCTAGGCTGACGGTTCAGCAAGCCCTGCTTTTCTTCCTGTCTTCACCCCTTACACCCCTGACCTCACAAGAATTTACAACTTTTAATATATGTGCACAGCCATACAGTAACCCTCTCAATCACAGAGCCACCTTCCTAGCCCTTGCTTGTTTTCTATGTGTCTACTTTTTAAATAGGAAAAAATCCCCGAAGGATGAACCCATGTTTTATATTTGTGTGCGTGGCATCCATAGCAACTAATACCTTAAGCCTGTTAAGTAATTGATAAACGCATGTGCATGGCTTTCTGTTTGGGGTAGAGTGAAATGGAAACAACAAGGCCAAGGCTTTGCTAAGTGGCGATGTGATTAGCATTTGATGAGAACCTGACTTACTGCTCTAGCCCTGAGAATGGCATCTTCTCTTGATGATAACGCTGAGAGTGGGGGCCAAGATGGCTTCAGTGCTGACCATCAGTAGAGCACGTGGGGACACCAGCCACTGCTTCAGGGCTACTGTAACTATGCAGGACTTCATCATTGCTGCTGTCCTTTGATGGTCCTGTGCTCACTGTCTTCATTTCACAGATAAGGAAGCCACAACTCAAGGCCAGCGCCTGCCCGGGGTCTCTCAGCTGGCAGCACAAAGCCTGGCTGAGGTCCACACCTGTTCCTTTCTCTTCTGTCCAACATCACTTTGTTAATTTCTGCTCCTGTTCCCTCACTCATTTTCTCTTTCATTCTGTCCAAAATCCAATCATATAGATGTTTGCTGATTTAGTTGCTAAGTTTGGCCCTAAAAGATGAGAAGCAAAACCATGAACACAGCAGCCCCTGCTTCTGGTGATCTTCCAGAGGCCCCTGTGACTTCTTTTACTTACACTAAATTTAAACACTTTGCAGAGCATGCTAATTGTACCCAGGCCTCCCTGCTGGCCCCTCACTTGTCTCTCTCCGCTCCTGAGATGTTTAGATATTTGCTTCAGGGTTTGCCCAAACTGACTTGTATACCAGCTGCCAACACAAAATGGGTGAAGTCACTTGTGTTCTTTGTTTAGGCAGAAAGAACCCAGGGGCTTAATGGCCTCTCTCCACCTCCCCTCAACTTTGTGCCCTGTAGGACAAAAACACAAACCTCAAGCCAGAGTCAATTCGGACCATGTTATTACTTCTTACCGGGGAAATTGATGTTGCTAACCTGCAAAATGTGCCAGGCTCCTCTGGAACTCACACAGGAGTCCTTCTTGGAGACAGACCATAAGCTTTAAACTCCTGCTTTATTTAGGTTTTTGTTGTTTGTTTGTTTGGTTGGTTTTGTTGTTGTTTGTTTGTTTGTTTGTTTATGGCATAATCAGAGTCTATGTCTGGACTGTTTGGTCATTTGGGCCTCAGAATGAACTTTGTGAAATTCTGCCCATATAGTCATTTCTTCTGTCCTGATCAACTTGCACCCAGCCATAGCCCATGAAGACATAGCAGCACCACATACCTCCCATCATATACCTCCTACAGCAACAAAACCTAGAGAATCAAAGTGAAGCCAGAACCCATCAGAACCTGTCACTCTGATTAGATATATCAGTTTTTTAACATTATTCTTTTATTTTAAGATTATAATATAATACATCATTTCCCCCTTTTCTCTCCCCTCCCTCCAAATTCACACACATACCTCTCCTTGCTCTGTTTCAAAATCACGGTTCCTGTTTTTCATTTCTTGTTGTTCCATGCCTGCATATTTCTAAATATAAGAAGCTCTGTATGAGGTTACTTGTGTGCATAACTTTTCAGGACTGATGATTTGATATTGGGTAGCCAGTTGGTGTACTCCTTGGGGAAGATTATTGCTCCAACTCTCAGCGTTGCTTTGTGGCCTGTTGTTCTTTGTGTAGGGTTGAGGCCTCGTGTGCTTGACCCTTGTCTCCGTTGACCTATTTTGCTGGCCTTGTTCAGATCATGTCATGAAAATGAGGCTTTGTGGGTGAGGCCTCTGACCTTACTAGGAGACTCAGTCTCAGAACAAACTCTCTGATCCTCTGGCTCTTAGAATCTTTCCATCTCCGTTTCTATGAGCTTCCCTGAGCCTTATGTGCTGGGAGAATTGTCTTGTAGATGTGTCTACTCGTACTGGACTCTGCACAACTCTGCATTTTGATTGGTTGGTGTTTCGTGTAATGGTTTCTGTCTGTTGCAAAGAGAAGTCTCCTTGACGAGGGGTTGGTATAAGGATAACTATTCAGGATATAGTTAGGAATTGTGGTGGTTTAGTAAGGTGATTGTGGTAGACTGTCCTCTAAGACCCATGACTTGACTGTTTCTAAAACTTTATAGAGACATTTTGGCTCTAACCAGGGTCAGTTTCACTCCTCTCATTGCCTTGTCCAAACCCCTAGCTCTTCATTCTTCTTCTTTCTTAAGAAATCATAATTATTTGATCATTATTGCACTTACAAATTCCCCCACACACACACACACACAGCAAAGGAAGCGAGACATGTGCATTCTGTTTTGCTCAATCCTGTATGCAAAGTGTTGAAATGGGTCCAAGAAAGACCAGTGCTTGTTGAATGACTGAATGAGTCACAATCAGTCACTATAATGATCCTCATTGTTTTTGTTCTACTTGCCACACTGGCATGATGTTCTCTGTTTTCCTGTCATCACAACCATCATCATCACCAGCATCAGCATCATTCTCATTTTCTCACAGACCTCACACATCACAACTGCTAAGTGATCATCACTACTTCTCCTATATTCTCAGCTTTTGTTCTTGCTTTCAGGTGAGATAACTATTTAAGGATTATTGTTCTAAGTCCACAGCAGAGGAAATTAATCATCAGAAAGGTCAATTAACTTTATTGGGGTGACAGTCTGAGTCACAAACAGGGGCAATGCAGTTTTTCTGCCACATAATTTAGGACCTCTGCTCTGGGCAGAGTTCTTTGTAAATGGCTCTACAGTCAGAAGCTCCTTGTCCTTTGTCCTCTAGTCCTTCAGGTATTACTTGCCAGATGCTACATACCTAACTTCATTGACTGAAGGGCTGGCTACCTTGGCCCATTTATGTTCTTACAGCAGGACATAATAGACTGGCAATTTTATAGATGGTAGATATTTATTCCTTACAGTTCTGAATGCTCAAAAGGCCAAGGCCAAGTATCTGATCAGCTTGGTGTGTAGTGAGAATTACTGTTTGCTTCTACCATGACTCATAGTTGAATTGTCTTCATGTGGCAGGTAACAGGAGGCACAGGAACATAGTTAGTTCCTTCCAGATCCTTATTAGACATTAATAATGGTGAATTTCTCATGACCTAATGCCTTAACAGAGACTTCACATTCTGATATCATCACCTTGGGGAGGAGATTTCAGGGTTGTATTTTTAGAGGAAGATATTCCAAACCATAGCAAGAGTCAAGGGACACCAAAGACCTTCATGATTGGTCCCTATAGTGCTCTCTGATCTTTACATCCTATATCCCAGTGATCTAGCATAGGAGAAGTGCTGTCATGTACTAAAAAGACATGGAACTTTGCTTATATTTTTTGCACATTAATCTGCTTGTATAAAAATACTCTTACCTTCCATTTGGCCCTTGTCTTTGCCATGAAGCTCTCATCAGCCCCATTCCCTTTGATGGTGTCTGTCCCTTGTGATATTCGTGCTGCATCCCCTTTGAAAAATGAGCAAACATGACAGATCTCAAGTCCACGAATGTGGTTTGTCACTCTGCCTAACTGGAAATGGCAGCCATTCTTTCCTGAGCACACTCTCTGCCAGCCACGACTACAGGTCAGCACGGGTTACTTAATTTAGTTCTCATTTTAGCCCTGTGGCATAACTACCCTGATTACTCACATTCTGTAAATGAGAAAGTCAGGGTCAGGATTGTTATATATGAAACCATAACCACTCTTCTAAATAACACTAGCAAACAAGGAAAGTATTTAGCCCCACCCCACATGTCTATTCTTGAATTTGGAATACCAGAACCAATAAAACATTAACTGTTTATTAAGTGAGAACTAAATAATGAAAACAGCATGAAGTGAGTTTTCATCTGCAATTCACAGAGCCCTGTGTTCCCTCTTCTCCGGAAGATGCCTTTCGCACATCTTGCTGATTGGCGTATATTACTTGTATGGTGTTTCCTTCAATATCTAACATATTTCTTCTTTTGAGTTTTAAAATAAAGTGAAACTGGCTTCAGTATTCTAACAACGTTCTGGTGGGAAGACATGGTGGGTGGTATTCTCAACAAGGTGACAGATTGACGTGTCTTTCTTTTCTGAATGTATTTTCTCTCACAAAAGGTGGCCCAGCAGCAAGTTCCCATGCAAGGATTATGCCATTTCCTGACCCTGTGCTGCCGCCTTCACATGACTGTAATCTGACTAAGAAGGTAGTATTACCCACACAGGATGCCTGCTTCAGCGTGCTCCACTAAGTCAAGAAACCACTTACCTATTTTCTTCCTGTATTTTAGCTGAAGAAAAGTGCTTCTTCTGAACTTTAAAACCCACAATTATAAAGCAAAATTCCTTGAGCCCATGGCCCTGTTTTCAAATTTCAGAATAAAACAAATACAAAGAATGAAAATACCTTCTTTTGAACCCCTGGGAAAAGCAAGGTTTCCGATCTTGGATAGAACTGGAGTTGTTTGCCTAGCTGCTGCTTGATAAACAGAAAAAGTAACTCATTCATAATGTAAGTAAGGTTCCATTCTCTTCTAAAATCTCAGGGTTACTGTGTGCTTAAAGGAGATTATGAAGTATTTTGAGATTCTTTTGTTAAGATACCATCAATAATGCATCAATAAATAAGCAAACTCAGATACCTTGTCTTAAGAAAAGGCTCAGTATTTAGTATCTCAAAAAGATTACTTGTTTGTAAACTGCAACATAAGTCAAATGATTTGGTACATAGATTGTGGACTCCAGAGACATGGTCTACCAGTTGCCACTTGTGTGGTCATGGGTATTCAATTTCTTAAAACTTTGTTTTCCCAAATGTAAAAGTAGGCGATGATCATATCTTAAAGTATTAGAATAGAGTACATAAACTAATTTAGCTGCATCCCTGGATGATTTATCAGGTTGTAATACTCTCTATGTAACTGTATAATTAATGAATTATTTGTGATATGTACTTTATGTAACAGGGATTCAGTAGGTTATGGTTATTATTAGTAATGTCCAAGCAAATAGTAAACTATAGATCCAAACCTCAACCTCCTTGGACCCAAAGGCAAGGCAAGCTCATTTTTATAGTTCTATCTTTCTCATTCCTGTTTCTTCTCTATTCTGTGATCCATAAATAATCTTCTCTCTGAGTCACCAAAGTGACTTTCTAAATAGATTCCAAGATTTGATTCAATGGTATTGCATTTCCTAATGCAACCTTCATTAATACATCCTTGAAGGGGACTCAGGAGAGAGGTCTTAGCAATTAAGAGCACTTGCTTCTCTTCTAGAGGACCTGAGATTGATGTCTAGTATCCACATGGCAGCTTACAAGCATTTGTAGCTCCAGTTCCAGGGGATTCATTACTGTCTTCTGGCTCCTGTTGGCATCAGGTGTGCAGATATGTAGGCAAAATATCCATGTATGTAAAATTAAAATGATAAAATAGAAAAGAAACCCTTGAAGAGTTTCAAGTTTTATAAGGAAAATCCAAGAATTTTAACCCAACACTCAAAAGCTTCCTTTCTTTTTAACTAGACCCAGTAGCTCCTGTAGATTTTCCCACAATGGTTTGGGTACAAACTGTGCTTGGCAGGTGCAGCAACTCCTTGGGCCCTAGAGTCCCACTTGCTTGCTGCCATCCTTCTTTCCTGTCCACACTAATGCCACTAACTCTTTTCTAAACCAACCTGACTCTGCTCATTCTTCAAGTGCCAGACCAAGGAGACACTTCCTGTGACCACACTAACTGTGGTCCTCTTTCTGAATTTAGCAATATTTTAAACTATGCCTCTCACGTGCTCTTTTCTTTTCCAAAAACATTTTTTTATAATCTAAGCTTTATGCTATTTGAATTACTGACTTTCACACATTTGTCTTTTTATTCCCCAATAGACACATGCTAGCATGAGCTAAAGTATTATAATTAAGCAACCAATTTCTTTGGTAGCCTGCATTTCCTTGAGTATAAAAAGGTTTAAAAATCATCTACATTTTCTTTTTCTTTTTTTTTTAAAGACAACACCACTAAATATATTTCAATCCATAAAGTACATCACACATAAAGTATGCCCCATAAATAGCAACTAGTTTCTGTGTGTGTGTGTGTGTGCATAAATTTGAGCAAAAAGGAGCACTATATATTCTAAAAGGAAGGTAAAAGTGTTCACCTGTTCCCAGCAAAGCCCTCACATTTCTGTATAACTCAACCACACAGAATCCAGTGGGTAGAAAGCAGCTCAGATATTTCTTGAGGATTAGAGAAACTGCAAACTTTTTTTTAAATCCAGGGTGAGAAGAGCCCATTGAGAGAGCTTGGGCCTAACTGGACCTGAAAGAAGTCGTGAGGTGGCGAAGCATTTGAAGACCCCTCCACATCACCTCACTTCACCTTCCCTCATTCACCGGCTCCTCCCAGAAGCCTTCCTGAGCCTTTCTTCTCTCCTGTGCCTGGTTTGATTAGATTAGTTTTTATGTGAAGATCGGAAGCAGAAGGGCCAAGATAATCTCAGGAGGGCTGAGCTTGTGCAGTTTCCTATTGTGATTAGCAATAGCATAGCAGATCTCCCAGCAGATCTGTTCTGTTGAGATTTATTGCTTTCAAAGGTCAAGGAAGATGGATTATAGGGAAGAGCTTCAGTCTCAACTGAGAGCCCAGGATCTGGTCCCAAGCTTCCTCTCTTTGGAAGGACAGGGTGAAACTTGTCTACTCTGAGCAACAAACTGTCTTACGACTCCCTGGAGCATAGTGCTGAACTGGGTGAGTCACTCCTGAAGAGTTTGATAACTTCCTCTGCTGTGGTCAGCAGCTAGAACCTCGGCAGTATTCTTCTCCCAACCTTGACTGGAGAGCTCTGAGCAGTCAACCATTAAAACTCATTGGTGATGTTGGTGGTGGCTAAGCATATATCAGTCTATACCAGCAGACCCTGAGGGGCTGGGCAGCAGAATTTAAGACACATACTAAACTTTGTGAGTTTTAATTTCTCCAGAGAACCAACCCTAAGCAGTGATTCTCTTAGGTTTCTGTGTGAATCACCAGTCATTTGCTTAAATGTAGTTTTCTGGAACCCTACCACAGAAGTTCAGTATCAGTATCTGAGGGAGTGGTTCACAATCTGAATTTCACAAATCCCCTCAATTTAGTTGCCCCCAGCTGTTGAAAGCTGAGTACAAATAGCCACGTTGTAAAGCTAAGGATTTATTTTTCTCAATAATACATTGTCTGAGGAAAATTTATTACCAGCTTTAATCTGACTTGTAAGAATGCAGAAATTCCTTAAATGGCATCGATTTCACATTTATTCATCAACACATGAATTTGTTGAGCACTGTCTGTGTGCCAGGAACAATACTGGATGCCAGGAAGCCCAAGAAGGTAAGATATTGTCATTGAATTCAAGGAACTTCTAATCTTTTAAGAAAATAACGAAACATCCTAGGAGCAATAAAAGAAGCCCATAAGGATGAAATGGAAACAGAAAGGGTGGCACAGTCAATTCTCCCTCAGGATCACAGTGGTGTTACAGATATGTTTTCAAGAGAAATATATGTGGGTGTTCAAAGAACAGTGAACTACAAAAAGGTAGCCTTTTACACAGATGGAGCAAAGATAAAATGTCTTAGCTAACAGAAGAGTTCCAGAAGCTGGGGTAATTCAACATGTCAAGAGGACAGAGTGATGTGTAGAAGAGGAGGTAAAGACTGGCCTTTAGAGATGAGGAAAACATCCATGCTGAAGAACATCTAGTCTCTTAACAGTTTTGTTAACCTGTGCTTCTCAGAGTTTCTATATTACAATGACAGAGCACAGACAGGGATTCTAGGGATGGGAAATGCATACTATATATTTTTATAAACATCCCATTTGACCAGTATATCAAATTACACCAGAGCAGCATAATATGAAGCCATAAAATATGAGATTTTGTTCAGAGGAGGGAAATGATGAGAAATACCACTCATCTGAGCAAGTGATGGATTAGTTGGGCTGCAACTGGCAGAAAGAATTCCAGAAAATTAGTTAGCAGGCTATTATATTCTGCAGATGGCAGATGGTGGGAGATTTAGTGGAGAGGGTGTGTGCTTTGGACATGAAGGATGGGAGATGGTTCTGAAAGAGACCCAAGAAGATGGAATTTATTGAGACGAACCAAAACAGAACACAAGTAGGTGCTGAGGCTCTGTTGATACAAAATGTAGTCTTTGTTGAGGGTTTTATGTAATTTTGTGACACACATATATACAACAATCTCTTTCATCATAGACTAACTTGTAAGAATTACTTTATCTTTTTCCTGTATGCACACATGTGTCTACAACTGTGAAAAGCCAGTGCAGTTTGAGGACAGTTATAGATAGGATTGTGGATGGTTCTACAGAGAGCTGTTCTGCCTAGATCTATTCACTCAGCTGTGTGTGCGTGTGCATGTGCGTGTGCGTGTGTGTGCGCGTGCGTGCGTGCGTGCATGCATGTGTGTGTGTGTGTGTGTGTGTGTATGTTTGTGTGTGTGTAGCCTGACAAGCTCTCCTCTAAACAGACAGCTCAGTCATGGAGGACTTTCCTTTTCTTACAGAGTTAGTGAGATCATGCTGGCCATCAGGTGTCTTTTACAATAACATATTTACTTGATGTCATTAAAAGGAAAATGCTTAGGTGAAAGCATTATAAAAATACATCCTGGCATCCCTTTAGCAGCCTGAAAACATTCTAAAACCTGTCAAAGCTGCCAACTTATTTTCCTTGAAAGTGAATTGAGACTAGCTGGTTCTAGTACCCACTAATTGGAGTCTTTTCCTTTCTAGAACCTGAAAATTTAAAAGTCCTCAGTCTTCTGTTTTGTTTTACTATAGAAGAGAATGAGTATCACCAAATTCCCTGTTTGAAGTTGGATGAGAGCAAAGCCCGTGTCTATCTCATTCCCTCTTGCCTATTGCTGTGTTGTTTCAACCGTTGGTGATACTAAGCAGGGTCCTGATCATATATCAAAGAGCTCAGTCTGTGGTTGAGAGTGTAGACACGGGTTGACAGAGGGCTAATATCTAATATATACAGAGAACTCAAGAAGGTAGAACCCAGAGATCCAAATAACCCCATTAAAAAGTGGGGTACCGAACTAAACAAAGATTTTTTCACATGAAGAACTTCAGAGGGCTGAGAAGCACCTTAAGAAATGTTTGACATCATTAATCATTAGGGAAATGCAAATCAAAACAACCCTGAGATTTCACCTCACACCAGTCAGAATGGCTAAGGTCAAAAACTCAGGAGACAGCAGGTGCTGGCGAGGATGTGGAGAAAGAGGAACACTTCTCCACTGCTGGTGGGATTGTAAGATGGTGCAACCACGTTGGAAATCAGTCTGGTGGCTCCTCAGAAAACTGGGCATGGCACTTCCAGAGGACCCTGCCATACAACTCCTGGGCATATACCCAGAGGATTCCCAGGAATGCAATAAGGACACATGCTCCATTATGTTCATAGCAGCCCTATTTGTAGTAGCTAGAAGCTGGAAACAACCCAGGTGTCCCTCAACAGAGGAATGGATACAAAAAATGTGGTATATTTACACAATGGAGTACTATTCAGCCATTAGAAACAATGAATTCATGAAATTCTTAGACAAATGGATGGAGCTGGAGAACATCATACTAAGTGAGGTAACCCAGTCTCAAAAGATCAGTCATGGTATGCACTCACTGATAAGTGGATAATAACCTAGAAACTTGGAATACCCAAGAAATAATCCACATATTAAATGATGTCCAAAAAGAACAGAGGAGTGGCCCCTGGTTCTGGAAAGACTCAATGCAACAGTATAGGGGAATACCAGAACAGGGAAGTGGGAAGGAGTTGATGGAGGAACAGGGGGAGGGAAGAGGGCTTATGGGACTTGCAGGGAGTGAGGACCCAGAAAATGGGAAATCATTTGAAATGTAAATAAAGAATACATCAAATAAAAAAAAAGAAAAAATAAGAAAAAAAGAAAATAAAAAAAGAAATAATAAAAATAAATAAATTTCAAGAAATTAATTGAGAAGAAAAAACCCCAGCACAATTGATTTTCTCTAGTGACAAGGTCATTGTTATTCAGAAATGGACAGTATGTTGTATGGAACAATTGTGGGAGATAATCCTAAGGAGACACAACAGCAATCTGGAAAGACAGTGGTGGCTCTGACTGGGTGCAAGAGGAGGAAACGTTGACGGGAAGGGGCCTTGTTTGAGACATGTTCCGAATTTGAGCTGACACACTTCCCCAACAGATGAGATTAATAGTGACGGCTGTAAGAGCTGGCTCTCTCTCGGCGAACACAGCCCCTTCTCCTGAAGTGTGTTCCCCTCGTAGATTATATCACAGAAGTTGTTTATCACTCGTTTAGCAAGGAAATGGTAAAGAGAGCCGCAAGAAGAGTATCTGAATTCTGAAACATGAAGTCTATCAGCATTATGCCGGCTACCGAGCCATCATGAATACTCATATTGCAAAGGCAGGAAACTCCCAGGTTTTAGGAGGAAGTACAGGTCCTATCGCCTTCTCTGCACAATGTCTTTCTCATAGCTGACCTTCTCTTTGCCTTAATCCAAACCAAACTGTATCTATAAACTTTGAAGACTCTCGTGTCTTTTATGGTTCAGGAGAGAACGATGTTGAAGATAGATGAACCTGGGATATTTCCAGGTGGTGCAAAGTTGGATAACAATGTCTTGCTATAGCTGAGGCTGTGCAGCCAGAATTCCCCCAAGGGAATCCCTTGGGTAGCTGTGTCAGGCATAGCAACTTCCAACAGTAGAATGGAGAGCTTGACTGTGTGCGATGTTTTGCTCTATGTCATTTTTGCATATATGTGCCTTAGGGTTTACTTTATCAACAGGTACATCTCTCACGTAAATGGGGAGATGCAAGGATAGATGATCCGAACAGAAAGCACTGGCTCACAAGCTGGATCAAGCCTGGTTGCCCTGTGTCTGTGCCCTTCACTCATGTCTCTCCCAGCACTGCCGCTGTGGATTCTCAGGCACAGGTGCAAGGCCCACCTCTCTCCTTGAGTGGGTTGTTCTTCTGTCTGCCTGGAGAGAACACTGAAACATTTTTTATTGTGCTCGCATGTAGCCACAATAATGCTCACCTTTAAAAAGAATTTTAGCATTTTGACACAATAGAGAAGCATAAACTCAGGAAATATTTTCATAACTGAGCATGCAGAAGTACCTCAAACATTTCTTTTTTGTGTGAACAACAATAACTAGCATTTCTGGAGTACTTTTTTACAATAGATGCGATAACTAAAAGGATAGCCATTCTAATATGAATATTCTCAGGGTTACAGTGCACTTGTCACAAATGAAACAAATTGTCTTTACAGAGAAAATGGTATTTATATTTGAATATGTTTGGGCTTTTGTTCTCTAGTCATTCACTTTTAATATCACTTTAAATAATAGCATTTAATAATTTACTTTTAATGTCATTTGTAATAATATTATCTAACATCATTTAATAATATAATTTAGTAACAATCTCAGTGGACTGTCTTGGACCTTAGATATGATGCTGTGGCTTGTGTGGTTGGTTCTAGAACCCTGACAAGTAGTGGTGGGAGGTTAAGAAAGACAGATATAAGTAACATAACATTGAGATCATGCGGGCTGCATGCTTGGATGGGGTCATACCAACAGCCCAGATACTCAGTACTTTTATTAATTACAACATGGACAATCAGACAGGTTAGAGAGTCTTGGCAGAAGTCTCAGGGGTTGAGATCATGCAGTTGTCTGGGAGGAAGAAACTAAAGTCTGGTTCTGTTTGACATGGCCCACGCTCATGTCATGAATGCTCAATTATTCATACACACATTCACTGCTCACAAGAGGAGGCAATGAAGAAGGTAAATTCCTGTCATACCACGGTGAAGATATGGGATTATCTTCACAAAAACTAGAACATCAGTGAAGAATAAGTGAGCTGGATGGCATGCTAATCTACCTCAGGCATCTAGAGAATCAGGCCTAGAAACTCCAAGAATGCCAAAATCTAGAGACCGTGAGGTCTCTTATATAAGCCAGGGTGGCATTTGCATATCACTTTTTCACATTCTTTCATATCTAAATCATCAGTAAACTAACCATTATATACAATACAATGTAAATGTCATGTCACAACATTGCATGTTTTAGAGAACAAGGATAAAAATAGAGATAGGAACGTGGGCCAGTATAGTCATTGTTTAATATATGGGAGGTTCTAATTTGTAGCATTAGTACAAAATGTTAAATAGTCCAGTACTGACTCACTTTAAATATACACTTGATCTGTGATTGGTCATATCTGTAGAAATAAGACCATCTATCACAGAGGACCTGCACCTGAAATTGAACTACTGACTCTCCTGAGGATTCTGTGCTCTATGCTTTGGGTCACATGATCTGTTATTTCTCCAGCTCTCCACATGGTCCTTAGCATAGACCCTATTGTTTAAACAAACATTATTGACTGGACACCAGAACTGTGAGTGGAATGATACCTGGCTTGGCTTCAGGATGAAAATGTCTTTTCTATAATTTTTTTACTATTGTCATGGTGGGGTTTCTATTTAGTCTAGAATATGAGGCTTGAAATGATTTCTCAGAGATACAGTCCAGATCTCAAGGAATTCAGGATAGATATGATTTTTTAAAGGCAATGTCAAAGTGGAGTAAGACACTAATCTCCTGTATACTTTCTTGAACACAGAGTCTTTAATTGTACTGAGATCATCACCCTCTTCCACATAAACATTTGCTTTAGTTTGAAAGTGACCCTGGTTATCAGGATCTATTTGTCATTTTTCTCATGGCTGTAATGAACTCCTCAGGGGAGAATGGCTTACCTGGATTTCAGTTTGAGGGGACATAATCCTTTATGGCGAGGAAGTCATGGCATCAAGACAGAGATGACTAGACACATTGCCTCAGCAATTAGGCAACAGAATATGGGTAGAAAGGGACACTGTGCTACACAACCTCAAGATGAGTCCCCAACAAACCACTTTTCTTAGAGAGTCTTATTCTTATGAAAGTTCCAGAACCCTCCCAGACAGTGCTTCTATCTAGGAACCAAGTGTTCAAACACATAAACCTCTGGGCGATATTCCAAACTCAAACTATAACACTAGGGTTCAGTTTCTGGATACTGTTGCAAAAACAACAACACCAACAACATTAAAGCAGACCTGAGAGAAAGTTAGGCAAGTTTAAGTGATTGTTTGTTGTTTGCTGAGGACTATCTGGAAAAAGAAAATAAATCATTCTTCCTAAACTAAATCTTGCTTTCTTCCTATTAAGTCTATCAGAAGAGACTGTCTTGAAGCAGGTGAGGCAGAGTGTTCATTTGTTTGTGCTATCAGACAATGTTCTCCTTCTCAGTGTGGTCAACAAGTGTAGACTCTAAGCACCCACAGTTCATGAAGTGACAGTGTAATTGTTCTCTGTAATATCACTATGTATGTACATATGTGTGTATGTATGTATGAATATATGATGTATATGTGTATGTTATGTATATGAGTGCTGTCTGCATGCCATTATAGACAGTTATGAGCCATAGCGTGTGATTGCTGGGAATTTAACTCAGGACATCTGAAAGAGCAGCTAGTGCTCTTAACCTCTGAGCCATCTCTCCAGGCCCAGCCTTTTCTTTAGATAGAACACAACACTACTCTGAATTCCCCCTTTCAGGCCCAATGGTATTACTGTGTACAAGAACATTCAGCATCAGGTAATGGGACCCAGATCATCATTTATTTGATTTTAGACCCACTGTCTGCAGGTAAACACTATGGCAGGGACAAAAGGATAATTTGATATCAATACTAAATCAGTGGGAAATTATCTTTTAGATGGTAATATGCATGTTTATCTAGAGTGAAATTCCAGTTAATATGTTGAGTTCTTACTGGATGGGAAAAAAAGCATGAATTTTTGTTTTCTTCCATTCCCTCTTCATTAGATGTCTGAAATCTATCATATGGAAGCTTCTAGGCTGGTTCCTGGCCTCTCTTTCATATATGCTCTACACGTTTCTGATAATCTAGGCAAGTTCATTTTCAGAAATAGTCACGTTAGTAATGTAACATTAGCATTCATGCTTATATGTTAAAACCCAACACATACTGCACTCCTAATGAGGCCTACTTGATTTTATGCCATTTTCTATCAAGGAAAGTTTTAAAACCTTTAAAATGTAACAACTGGAGAAATAATAGTATTTTTCACATCATAAAAACAAACTAGAAATAGACACCAAGGACATAAATGAAAACCACGCACAGCATTCAAAACTGAGTGATTGATATTTTGTATTGAATTAGAAGAAATTAGGAAAACTGTAGATGCTCAAAAAGAAAAGCATAATCCACTGTTATCAAATTGGCAATGAAGGGGCTAGAAGAGAGGAAGCTTCAGAGAGAGAGCAGAACTCAGAATATTATTATCTTTTAAAATTGGAATTGACACAGACAGAAGAAGCACATGAGCAAAGAGTTTCAAAAGATAATTTCCTAAGAGTATTAGAAAATGAAAATAAAAAAGAATTTCAAAAAAGTAGAAGAGATTAAAGTGGTTTCTAAAAATTGATTACCAAGAAAACATAAAGAAACACCATGCATAACTTAAACATGTATGTAGGAAAAGAACATGAATCCCAGGCATGACAAGTGGAACCCTCACAGCCAATGGTGTAACAAAGACTGACACCTTACCATTTAACAGAAAAAGTGTGTCATGAGCTTCCACGTCAAAAGTTATGCCCTTGGGAAAAGTTATAACAGATGGTAACTAAAGATATACTTTAAAAAGGAAATAGAGAAGGAAATCGTTAGACGTTGTGGTTTTAAAGCATCATTCTCAGTAAAAGAACCAGAAGTTCAGGGGAAAGGGGCTGAGTCTAAACTCATCATTGATGCTGGACAAGCAACTCAAAGGATGAAGCATGAAGGGAATCAGGCCCAAGTAGGCAATGAGCCAGTGCCCATGAACACTGCCTGAGCACAGGCGACAGTCCTCTGTCCCCAAGGGCCTACGGTGCAAACTGAACCACAATGATTACAATTGACAAGTTTTAACTTTTTTCATACAAGATTCAAACCTAGAATGAGAAAGCAGTTTGTATGAATTGCTTTTTTATTTGAAAAAACTTGTAATCACTGACGATGACACAATGACAGAGCAACACCACTATTACTCAATACCTAATGAGCCAGTGCTTCTATTGTTCATACCCAATGGCTTCTGTCATCTCTCAAAGACCAGTGTCTTCCTGTCTATATTTCTAATCTAATTATAAGGAACTTAGCAATTTTGGAATATGTAACTAACTGTTGTTGACTGGAGTCCCCTGTCAGATTGTATGCCTACCTTTAAGACCCACCCTTATTCCCTACCTAACTTTTCATCCTTGAGGACCATTCCCAATTCTCAACATCTGCTCCTCATCTACAAAATCTAGAGGCTACTATATGATTCATGGCAGCCACCATGTGACTCTCCACATCTACAATTTTAGATTTTTGTAGGTTTTGAAAACCACAAAGCAAAGTAGATCCTGTTTGACACATGCAACCTAACTCAATGAATATATTCTCTCGATTTATTATTCCTCAGTGCACACAAATTTCAGACTCTCACGTACTCCGTGAATACATGCAGCAACTGCCAAAGCAAAATAAAGATGATAGATGAAGAAGCTGTCATTGAATGCATCTCAGTGATTTCCTGACAATCCCAATAAATGTCTGTGTTCATTCATATCTTACAACACTATGAGTTACCCAGTTTTTATTATTTTGTTCTGTGAGAGGTAAGTCAGCACCGGGTAGTGCTGCCTAATTCTAAACCCAAGCTCTTATCTGTTACAATGTGATCATTTTCTTTGCTATGTGGCTGTTAGAGAATTTGAAAAATTCTAGTCTGTGGGTTCTATATGGCATACAGATATATATATATATAATTAACTTTTATTATTGTAGATACTACATGTACAAAAATTCAGGTCACTGGATTCAATCTGAAAATATTAGGTTAGCAAAGGAATGGCTACCCCCTTAGAATGATATAAATACTGAGTTAGTCATAGTATTCATGCATCACTCCTGTCTTTCACAGCCCAATGTTTCTTCGTTTCCTTCTAATCCCACACCAAGCATTTAACTAGCTAGACCAGTTAGAACTGGTTTTATTGGTGGGAGTGTATGCTACATGAGTGCAGGTGCCTGTAGAGTCCAAAAGACATGGTGTCAGATACCCTGGATCTGGAGATAGAAGAACTTATGAGGTCCTCAATATAGGTTCTGGGAACTGAATCTTGGTCCCCTGGAATACCAATAAGCTCTCTTAACCATCTCTCTGGATCCCATATCTATATTCTTCACAAAATAGTTATTAATCTACAGGTCTTCCCTATACAATTAGACTATAATCTTCAAGAAATTATATCCTGGGATGGAATCATGGCTTAGAAGTTAAGAAGAGTATTGCTATTCTTGCAGGGGGGACAGCAGTTAAGAGCACAAGCTTTTCTTGTGAAGGACCTGATTCATTTCTCTGCACTCATATACAGCAGTTTACAGCCACCTGATACTCCCAATTCCAGGAAGAGCTGATGCCCTTTTCCGCCCTCCACAAGTACTTTTACACATGTGTACATACTTGCATACTGACATAAACACATGCATAAATATAAATAAAACCATTAACAAGAGACACTATGCTTTGTTCTTCTTTGACATTTTCCACAGCATGGAAATTGTAGATATCCAATGAATAAGAGAAAAAATTAATTGACTGATTAATGGAAACTGTCAGACAACTGTCCTTTAGTTGTTAGTTTTAATAGTAGTTGATGTAGGATTTCCTGTCCCCATTGGATACAAGTTCCTCTCCTGTCCCTGCCACAAGAAAATTGGGGGGGGGGGGAGGGGAGGGAGCTGCTAAGTATGGCTGAAAAAACAAAGCAATCTCTTTCTACAGAGTGAAAGGCGTTAGAAAATAGAGAGTGTTTAATCCTTAAAAACTGTACCTTGTTCTCAAAATCTTCCTTCTCTGTAGAAATCTTATGTTTCAGTTGAAATAATCAGCTGCCAAGGGTGTTAATATTCACACTGTCATGTCTATTGACACAAAAACGTGTTTTCAGAGACTATATTTCCTATCTTTCCAAATAAGCCATTTTGATAGAAATTGAAAATGTAACTTTAGTACATCCAGATGTCCCAATATTAAAGGAATGTCGCCAGCTGGGCCTACCTGTGGTAAGCTGGGGTAGGTGTTTCTGGTGACCTGCTGCCTCCAGGGATGCGATTCTAAGAAGATATGACACACAGAAATAAAGCAGAGCAATCACCTTCTTCGTCTGCTTTGTCTCTGCTGTGGCATGAGGTGTTTGTTTTCTTTCAAGGGCTTTAAAGTATTTTCCTTTTTAATGTGCTGTGGCTAGACAATACACAATTTTAAAACAGTGCATCTTGTGTTTCTGGTTTCACCTTTTGGGGAGCGGCTTTCTATGTTATACTCCTGTGGCTGAGTTCCAAGAGTGGGAAATAAGGGCACATCTTTAAACATCTTCAGGATGAAGCGTTAAGGAGATTCTGGGGGCCAGGAGTGGAAGGAGCACAGAGATACACTTCCTCTGGGGAGCTTGGGGGCGAGATAGTCCTGACACGGATCATGGAGGGAAAGCTGACTTCCAGCCGGATGCCTACTGTTTCAGCATGAGCAGGGAGGACTTGTCCAATATCTAAGCCTTGAAAAGTATAAACCTTCTTTGTTGGATTGACCTTTTCTGGGGGTTAGAGTAAAGATGAAAGTGGCACTACATGATCAATAAAGTATTCTCCGGGGGCCACAGGGCTCCTAGGATACACCCACATCAGGAAATTGACCTTCTTACCCTCCTCTTACATTAAAATTTCAGTGGCATTTAGAATCTCCTATGATATAACTCCAACTCCCCTTCCCTGTCACATGACTTATCTCTTCTCACACAGCATCTTAACACCTTGCACACCAGACCGCACTCACCTTTGCTCGTTTACACAATATTTTGCTCGACTTTCTTCTTTGGGAAGATCCTTTATCCTCTTGAAACACACTTAGGACTCACTGTTATCTTCTGCAGTCCCTTGCTTGTATGTGTGTGTGTGTGTGTGTGTGTGTGTGTGTGTGTGTGTGTGTGTGTGTGTGTGAATATATGCCACATCTGTGCAGGTGCCCACAGGGGGCAGATCAGTGTCAAGAATTGATGGAATACTAGAAGCAATAACTTTTTTTTTACTGACTATAATAATAACTAAGATATTGTCAGAGATAAAATCTTTTTCTTGATACCCTTGTCTTAAACTCAGCAAAGTTATACACAGTTCTCACATGACAGTGTGTTTGGGTTTAGAAAGCCTTTGTTACACATTCCCTACTATAAGAATGGGTAGGGTGGGCAAGACTTGCTGAGTAGCAAGTACTTTAAATGAAGCACACTTACACATTTCCTTCCAAAACACCATTGCAAGGCAGACTAGAAAACTGGTGTCACCAACACAATAGCTCTGTTGAGTAAATTTTCTGAGGTCTCACATACAAGAGGCAGCTCTGTGAGAGATACGCAGACCCCAGAGGTCTCACTTTTCTCATGCTGTAACTTCCCTCTTCCCTTGAATCCCCTATTTACTTCTTAAAAGAGCTAAAAAAAAGTGCATGGAGGGTCAAAGTTCTTGGATATAGTGATTAACTTTGCTATAAAACAGAACCCTTAGTAATTACCTCAAGGGCTCAGTTAAAAAGGTGAAAAATGTATCCAACAGGTCTTACTTCCCCCTCAATGTTGAACAGTTTCTTGATCTCAGATTGGCATCTGTGCACTCTCTGTCTTTGTCTCTGTCTCCCTGTCTCTGTGTCTCTCTGTTCTCTCTCTCTCTCTCTCTCTCTCTCTCTCTCTCTCCTTTTTCTCCCACAAAACTCATGTGATATTTTGATATGTGCCATTTAATGATCAAATCAGACTAGCTGATATGCCTGATCAACATTTGTCACTTATTTTCAGATGAGATATTTAAAGTTTTATATTCTGATTGGTTGCTGTGGAGATTCACAGTCATGCACAGACCTATCATGGAAGGATGGTCAGATAGGCTCAGAAATAATGTTCTGAGAACTAAATGCTCTCTAGAGCACTTTGAGGAAGAGTGATTACAGAGTTGTTTTGGCTACTATTTTTAGAAAACTGGAAAAACTTCATTTTAAACATTATATCCATACCCATTATATGGCTGGTTAGTTGTTTTCTGGTTTTTAGTTATATATAAATATATATTATATAAAGTTTTATATACATTATATATATATATGGTTTTGGCTTCTTTCGTTATTTTTGACATTATAATATTATTTCCTTAATTCCCTTCTTCTTTTCTTCACTAAAAACCCTCAATATACCTCTCCTTGGTATCATTCAAATTCATAACCCCTTATTTCACTTCTTGTTATATACATATATGTATATATAGGTGTATGTGTATACAATATGTATGTGTATCTGTATACATATTTAAAAATATAACCTGCTAAGGCTGCATAACATTGTGTGCATTTTTAGTTCTGAATATTCAGTATTGAGTAGCCAATAGGTGTACCCTGGGGAAGATGATCTCTCCCACTTTCAGCTTTCCTTGGTTGCCTGTAGTATTTTTTGTGAGGCTGAGGCTCTTAACTCCCACCCTTTTCTATGGCAAAGAGAAGTATCCTTGATGAAGGACGGTGACAGAATTTGCCTGTCGGTATAAGGGCAAACATTTTTAATGTTGTCCTGCTAAGTCTGTTAGAATTCTTGAATCTGTCTGGCCCTGGAATTTTTTTATTACTATTTCAAAGTTTTCCTTTGTTATGGGTCTGCTTAGGTTGTTTACATTTTCTTGGTTTAGTTTTGGTGATTTGAATGAATCTAGAGATTTATCCATTTCTTTTGTGTGTTTCAGCCTTATTGAGTACAGAGATTTTTGTTTGTTTGCATAAGTATTGCTTCATAACATTCTGGATTTCTTTGATACCTATTGTAAGGTTTTCCAGTTCATTTCTGATTCTGTTAGTTTTGGTCCTTTCTTTCTTTTGGTTAGTTGAGCCAAAAATAATTTATCAATTTTATGTTCTAAAAGCAACAGCTCTTAGATATGCTGGTTCGATCTATTATTTTCGTTGTTTTTATCTCACTGATTTCTGCTTTGTCTTTAATTCTTAAAGTCAGATTTCTTGAGAATTTAGATTTGGTTTGTTCTTGTTTGGTTTTTTTTTTCCACATTTTTTGAGCTGCATCATTTAGTCATGAATTATGCCTTGTTCTTATTTTAATAGAAACTTGGAGCTAAAAACCTTTGCTAGTAGAACAGCTTTCAATGTGCTCCAAACTTTTAGTTGTATTTCATTTCATTTTCACTCAGTTATAGGAAATTTTTATTCCTTCATTGGTTTCTTCTTTGACCCATTCAGTAATGAGTTATTTAATCTCCATGAACATATATATATATATATATATATATATATATATATATATATATATATGCTAGAAATTTGCTGTCAATTTTAGGTTTTGTTCTATTGTATTCAGATAGGACACAAGGAGTGATTTCTACATTTTCGAATTTGAATAGATTTGTTTTCTGTCCCAAAATGTTGTCTATTTTAGAAAAGCTTCCCTGTGCTCCTGAGTATGCTTTATCTGAAAGTGCATTTCTCTGTATTAGGTAAAATATTCTGTTAAGTCCATTTGATGTATGAAATCAATTCTTATATGTTTCTCTATTTTTTATCCAGTACACATGTCTATTGGAGTAAGTGGGATCTTGAAATCACATACTATTGGTGGATTGATGTTAATTTGTTTCTTTAAAACCAGTAGTACATTTTGTATAAAACTGAGCACAGAAGAGTTTGATACATATATGTTTAAGATAGCAATGTCTTCTTGTTTGATTGTTCCCTTAATTAGAATGAAGCGTCCTCTTTATCTTTTCTGATTTGTTTTAGTGTAAAGTCTATTTTGTCAAATATTAGGATAATGACGCCTGCGTGCTTGCTTGCTGGTCTTATTTGATTAGTCCATCCTTTTACTATAAGGCACTACCTATCTTTAAAGCTAACATGTGTTTCCTTTTTTGTTCTTTATTAAATATACACCATGCCTTTTTTAACCTTTGGAACTGTGTTAGTGTTCAGAGGAATCTTACATTAAAAACCCTAGAGCTCATCTGCATATCATGGTGTGTATTCAAACTGGATTCAGAAGGGGGGAAAGACCTTCATGAAGTTATTCAAATACTCAATGAAGGAGCTATAAAAATATCTTCGCAGTCATTCCAATTTTCCCAGCATTTCTTCCTTCCCTTCTCTCTCCATCTTCCTGATCTCCTTTAAATTCCTGGCCTCTGGTTTTACTAATTGTTATTGCACACATATGTGTGTGACAGGATTTTTCCCTATCCAATCACACTAAAATGTTAGGACAGCAGAAAGTCAGTGATTGGTGGGAAAAGGGAGGCAGAGCTAAGAGTTACAGAGACAGAGAGCATCTCAAGAGAGAGGAAAGGCCAAGATGGAGGCTGAAGTGAACCAGTGTGGCTTTAACCAGCCACAGGCAGTTATGATCTCATAAGGTTAGAATAACTGAGACAAAGCTTTTTATCAGTTGGTTCTGAGATTATTGTATTGGCATCTTGTAAAATGAGAATTTATTGATACATAAATCTGATTGGTTAATTATAAGCTTCAAGCGTTTTATTTGGTTACTGGAATGTGGGAGCACCAGTTGCAGGGGTTTATGGCAGAGAGGAAACTAATTGCTCCAGGGACAAGCGAGCTGGAGCGTGTGGGGGCGAGCTGGGGAGAGTTGTCGTGGCAGGAGCACAGGAAGCCTGCAGTCTGGTACCACTGGGGACTTGGTGGCCTAGAGAAGAAGCAGGAGCATGGGGAGTTGGCAGGTTTGTTTTTTAATGTTCCCACAACATATGTGTGTTTGTATTTGTGTATATATTCCTAAATATAATCCAGTGTGCTTCTTGTAGGTAACAGATAGATGAGTTTTTGTTTCTTGATCTGTTAAACCAGTCTGAGTCCTATGAATGGGGAACTGAAGCCATCAACTGAAGCCAATAACTTTAATATTTAAAGTTATTATTGGAATGTACACGTGTTATTGAGGTCATGGTGGTGGGTTTTGGTCAGTGTTGTTTGGTTTCTAAGTGATAAACTGTGTTTTGGTAACTATGAGTTTGTGTTTATTTCTATAGTCTCTCTGCGCTCATTCCTCACTTCAGCCTAAAATCTTGGTTTCTGTACTTTCCTTAGGTTTGGTTTGTTGGATATAAATTATTTAAGTTGTTTATATTGTGGAAACTTTTTATTTCCCCTTCAATTATGGCAGATAATTTTACTTGTTATATTATTCTAGAGCGACTATCAAAGTCTTTTAGAACTTGGAATACAATGCTGCAGGTTTTTGGACTTTCAAATTTTCCATTGAGAAATCAGCTGTTATCCTAATGGGTTTTCCTTTATATATGACTTGCAGTTTTCTTCTTTTGATGCTTTCCGTTCTCCTCCTCTGTTCTGTACCCTTAAGCATTAACTCACTATGCCATAGAGTTTATCTTTTCTCATTTTGTGTTTTTGGTGTCTTGTATGCTCCTTAAATCTATAAGGATGTGATAGAGCCATTCTTCATTTGGGAAAGTTTTATTCTGTTTTTCTTGAAAGTCTGATCTATGCCAGTGACTTGGGATTCTTCCCACCTATGCCTACACTCTAAAAGTTTATCTCGTTCAGGATGTCCCATATTTCCTGAATGTTCCTTTTCAGTATTTTTTTTAAATTCTATATTCCTTGCTTGCCTTTTCTATATGCTCTATGTTATCTTCAAGTCCTGATATTTTATCTTCCAATTGACTCATTCATAAGGTCTGCCCTTAAGTGTAGTTTATATACATCCTGAGACTCCACTGGAGAACAGATTTTTTCTTTATTTGCAAGCAGTTGCCAGTTAGAAAGAGCTTCTTGGTTAGAGGTGGGAGTCTGAGTCCACTTCCCCCTCCTGGCACTGGGACGCTGCTCAGCTTGAGCCTGTGCAGACACTGAGCATGCTGACGTGGTCTCTGTGAGTCCATATGTGCAGCCGTCCTGCTGTGTTGTTAGCAGTGTTGTACTGGGTGTCATCCATCCTGTCTGACAATCATTCCACCGCCTCTTCTTCAAAGCTCCCTGAGAGGTGGGGTCTTATGGAGATATTCCACTCAGGACTGACTTTTCCAAGCTCTCTCTTCACATGGTCCAGTTGTGGAACTTTTTTTCCCCATCTGCTACAGGAGGAAGCTTTTCTGATAATGGCTGAGCAAGACACTGACCTCTGAGCATAGCAGAATGCTGTAAGAGTCAGCATTGTAGTGTTATGTTCCTGTAGCAGAACAATAGATAAATGTGCTTTTTCTTCAAGTAGAATTCAACTAAGGGTGTTATAATAAAACTGAAAGAGGGATTGGGGAATTAGCCACAAGTTCAAGTCAGAAAATACTCCATTCTATCAATCAATATTGAATAATATATAAAGACAGATGAGGTATATGTATATATGTGTATTTGTTAATTTTACCAAGTAAAATATAAACTAATTAATGAAGCTTCTTAATTCAGTTTTACAAAACTCAATAGCATACAACAGCCCAAAGCTGAACAAAAAAGTCCATCATTTAAGCACATGAAAGCAGTAGTGTGCCCGCTATCAATATTTTCATTGTTATACTAGAAATGTGAAACATATCCAGTAAGATAAGAAAATCAAGAAACACGGATGTCTGTGAATTTTTGTCTGTTAATTCGATCATACCTCCAAAACTGTACCTGCAGTACTACAGCAGACAAAAGCACTTCTGAGTGAATGGTCATGAGACAGCAAGAGTAACTCATGACAGCACACATTTGTATACACATCATTATCTGAACACACATGAAGCCCTGTACAAAGCAACACAAGCAGTCACATAAACTAGAGGGCTGCTGTATTATAGTTAATGTCTCCTTCATGTGGACTATCGTGCTATAAAATGGGCTAGGCATTCATTCCACAGAGTTGAAGAAACCCAGGCTAACCACAGCACCTTTCTTCAAGAATGCCAGTACTAATTTCCAGCTTACTATGCAACTAATGAACATGTGAAGACAGATTTTCTGCTTTCTAGGAGGCCCAAACTTAGCAAACAACGTGTCTGGACATACTCTCTTGACTTGAATTCAATTACTGGAAAGAACTGTGCAGAGAAGAGAATCTGGAACAGAGAGTCATTAGAAGAAAGGAGCAGCCCCATCTCAGGAATCAGTCATGACTGTGGAGAGAGAAGGGGGCACGCTCAGAGCAGCTGCCTGGCCATATAGGTTATAGATGATACAGGTAATATACTAAGGAAATGAAAGAACTTCACGGACATAAATTTCACAGGAATGACAAAGGACTTATGTGAAGGGATTTGTCAAATGGTATTGAAGGACGTTTAACAAATGAACACATGAAAAGACCATTGTGTCTAGTTGGATAAGTTAAATAGCATAAAAATATTATTTTCTGCAGAATTGGAAACATGAATAGCTTCTTTTTAATTGGATAGAACTTTCTATGGAGTAAAAAAAAAATGTTCAATGTTTGTTGGTAAAAGAGCAATAGTTAAAAAGATTGTTGTGCCAGTTGCTAGAGTATTCTATAATCAAATCAAAATGGAAATGTCAGAGAAATAGATAGACTAGAGAAAGAAATCCCAGCACATATTAAATTTTAATAGATGTTAAAAATCCTATTTCAATTCAGTGGAGGAAGGATGAATTATTAACAAGTGATAGGAGTGTGACTGATATTCATGATGAAAAAGTAACATTTGGCCTTTATAATAGATCACCTAGCAAAATACATCCCAGATGGATGAGAGACTTAAATGTAAATAACAACATCATAAAATTCTTAGTACAAAACACCAAAACAAAGCAAGCCACTTGCCCTGGAGAAATTTTGTGATCCAGGTAGGAAACTGCAAACTATTTAAAAACAAATAAATATGCTTGCCAGTGGAGAAATAATTTCTAAATGACAAAAATAAATCAATATGCAAATTCTGAATGGGAAGGAAATTGCGGCACAGCCAACAACAACAAAAAAGAGAACAATTTTAATTATAAGGGTAAAAGCTCTCACAAATGAGCAGGAAAAGAGAAACAATTGGCTAGGAAACTATGTCTATGGTATAAATATGTAATTTAAGGGAAAGATATCCAACTGGTCAATGGGAATCTGTAAATCCTCAGTTTCACCAGTGGCATGGAGAGGTACAAACTGAAGCAGCAGTGAGAGCCCACATACCTACCATACTGGCAAAATTGTCAAAGTTTCCATTGCCCATTTCCGGTGGAGGATTTAAGTTCATATCCACCAGTTTCTGCTAAAACTGTGGATTGCAATACCATTTGGTTAAGCACCCTGCTAATAGCTCTTTAAAATTACGCAAACCATTTGACCCAGCAATTTCATAGAAGAAAACACATCACATCTTAAGATACATGTGGTCCAATCCATCAGAAAAGCAGCCAGACTTGTGATCTACAATGTGTTTGAAGAGTAGACACAATCCAGTGATCCATGTGATGGGTCCCTTTCATCAGTGAGGCTGATGTCTGACTCTGCTGGTGTGAGTTGGAAGTGTTGATGCGCATACCTTAGGGGTCACTACGTGATTGCTGAGCACTGGAAGCTACATTTCAAAGACCTCTTGTAATTGGTCCAATTTCAAGGCATCTAGACCTCTCAAAGTAGGCTGTAATGATGAGAGACAAAAGACTCCTGTGATAGATTTTTGACCCATACAGAAGAGAGTGTGTCTCTGAAGTTTCTTTCAGGAAGGAGAATGCAGAACAGTAACCTCCTGATGAAGAGATATCTGTGTAAAAGGTTTAAAAAGTACCTGACTTACTGCCTGTGATGAGAAACTATCCCCCATTTATTCATTACCTGTAGGAATTACTGGCTACAACGACTTTATATAATTACTCAAACCAAGCAAGGAGATCCTTGAATGTGCTTCAATATATGGGCTTTTTTCTTGCTGCCATTGGGATTGTGAAATCATTGCAGTGTGGAGAATTTGGTTTAATGTCTGGATAACAAAGATATCTGTCTCAGTTATTGGTACAGCAATCTGATTAATCACCAAGTACATGGACAAGGGCATTGTCCACTAGAGTTATACAATGTGTTGTGTTGAACTACCTGAGTTCATATTGACCACTACAGTGATATAATGTGAACTAGCTGAGATCATGAGAACTGCCCAGGTTGACCTAGGCCAAATTTCCAAAATTCTCAACCCCCTAAATCTTGAGCTAACAACTGGATATTTGTTTTAAAATATGATTGGTTACAGAGTCAAAGTTGTTTGTGTGTGTGTGTGTGTGTGTGTGTGTGTGTGTGTGTGTGTATGCACATATGTGCATGCAAATGTGTATATATGTGCATGTGAAAGCCAGGTATTTATGTCAGGTGATTTCCTCTTATTAAGAGTAGGTCTCTTACAAAGAGACCTCTGAACCTGGACCTCATGGATCTAACAACACTATCTGGCCAGCAAGTCTCAGATACTCTGTTTCTGCCAGCACCATATTTTGTGTTAGGGATCTGAAGTCAGTATTGAAAGCACTTTACCAACTGAGGTATCTATCTCAGCCTTCATAGTTAAGGCTGCTATTGCTAAAGGGCTTGCAGGAACTCATAATTATATTATTTTATATATTCTTTTGTGATTATTCTTTTGAGTTGGAGTTATGTAAAACTGTAATCAAATATAACTTTATAGAAATTAGTGTGAATAAAGGTGTGGTGTACCAGTAAGAAAATTGTAAAGAACAGCAAAAACTTACACTGAACAATAAGAATACCTAATGAGGTGTATTCAGCCGTTCAAAGAAAATAAATATGCATTAAATGAAAGTACCAAGAAAGGTAGATGATTAGATGCTATGAACAATGGTATTTAATTAGAAGCATATCTAGTTCTCTAATATTAAATTAAAATAGTCCTAAAGTCATGTGGTCTGCTGGATGTAAAATCAGGAAGCTTGGAGAAGCTGGATTGTTTTTTGTAAAATAGCAATGGCCAATTAGTTTAATCTTGTGGTTGTGAGGTATAGTGTGGGGAGCACTGTTTTAGATGTGAGTCATGCCATGAGGAGATGCAGAATCACACTCATTGTAGATGAATCTAAATGATCCCCACTGCTCAGCAAGACAGAAATTATGACAATGACTTCTCCTGATCTTCATTTCCACTACTTCATCAATGAAAAATGGTTTGATGGCCTTGCCCCCAATGGTTTCCAATTGCTTCAGAAGCCTTTATTAGATGCTTTGGGTCAACTTGGAAAAAGACTGTAAGCAGAAAATATGTGTATTGACTTTCAGACATAGGTGTTACTGCTTTTGTCCTCAGAATATTTCTCAGTAAAAACAATTTATATCCATTAGGCATCTCAAAACACTTACAATATGTCATCTATTAAAACTGCACCACTACTGTTCACAGAGGCATGTGTAATTCCTTCTGTACAGGGGAGAGAGATTAGACCAGCCTCCATGTGTCAGTGGTTCCACATACAGCCTTCTCTGACAGCCTGGCCTGGAAATTTGTCTCCTGTTTCATTTCTGTCCTCTAAATGAGGGACAATCTTGTAGCACGTCCCGCAGTGCTAATGTGCACTACCCAGCCCAGATGGAAGCCTTCCTGTATTTGTGCCCCAATGCTCTCCCTATGACTGTCCTCACTGTGCATGAATAGACTCTTGTGTTTTCACCAGCATCCTACCCTGCACTTCCTAGAGAGCTCTGTGAAGACTAAGCCATCCAGCATTATAAATAGAGGTGATCATGTCGCTAAATCAATTTCCTCTGCGTTTGCCGGCCTAAACGTTCCTCCGAAGGGGAATGAAAGAGCACAGAGTCGGATTTTAATTTTTGGAAATGTATGCCATGTTCCCCTCAAAATCTAATTTTCTAGATTAATGAATCATATCGGATATTGTAAATTAGAAATCACCCCCAACTTCATGGAAGGAATCATGAATAAGTTGAAGTCGCTTATTAAAAAATTGAAAAAGACACTGTGGTCTCCACATGTCTCACACTCTTGAGCATAGCTTTGTGATTTCTATGCTCAGGGAACTGGCTCTTTGCAAGCAAAAAGTCTTCCTTGGAGTTTTGTTCTTCCTGGTTCCTAAAAGGACTGTGGCTTCCCCCTTTATCCCATTTATCTAATGTTTCTTGGAACATTAGAAAGGATTTAAACTTGAGCCAGACACTGAAGTATCAGATGTTCAACACATCAGCCCATTGATGAAATGATAATGTCATTTTACATTACAGTAAAACTATTGGCAAAGCCCAAATGCAGATGGATGTCATTGACCTATCTAGATTTCAAGAGCGCTGATGGGGAGCATGTCTGTGGAATACACAGGATGGCGTTCTGTCTGAAGTTTATTATGAACTTCATGAGTAGCCAGGCAAACAGCAGCTCTGTAGTTAGCTGGTGAACTATTTCCAGTGCAGCCCTCTCTTCTACAGATGGCAAAGGAGGCTTTGCCCAGCCATGCGGCAGCAGACTGAGCTTTCTCCGGCTCTCAGGAAGTCACTGTTTCCCTGTCCTGGAAAGACAGTGAGAAAGCCAAGGTTAAGCTTTCAGGGGACCCTGAATCCACTGGCCATTGTGATGATAAAATGAAAAACCAAAGGATCTGACAGCCTTTGGTGAGCTACAAATCACTACAATGGGAGTGTGAGGTCGGGATTCTGGGAGGGATGGAACCAGTTTCCTCTGAGTACCACACTTTAGGGACAGACATTATACCAGAGTATTTGGGAATGGTGTCTCATCTAATCCTTGCATCAGTTCAGGGAGATTAATATTTTTATGATTAGGTTCTCTCTAATGTGTTTGTTAATTGTCCTAAATAATTTGAATATCTAGTAGTATGAAAACACACCTCTGAAGAACATAAGGTTTTCTTCTATGCTTTTTATTTCAGCCTTGTATTTTTCTAGATTTATCTCTGTCAGTAGATGAGCCCACATCTCTATCTCTGTTATCTATGAGGGTGCTCCCCCAATTCCTGCCTCAGTGCCCTAGCATCTTCCTCTCCTGGGTCTTCAAGCCTCCACAGGACCAAGGGTCTCCCCTCCCAGTGATGTCAGATAAGGCCATCCTCTGCTACATATGTGGCTGGAGCCATAGGTCCCCTCTGTGTACTCTTTGATTGGTGGTTTAGTCCCTGGTGACTTTGAGGTCTGGTTGGTTGATATAGTTGTTCTTGTTTTGTCTTTTTGATTTTTTTCTGTACAAGCAGAAAGCATATCTTCTTTCTTCCCTAATGGATACATCAAACAACTTTGAAAGAATCCATACTCTCTGACAGCCAAATCCATGAACATATGGCTGCATTAGGGAAAACATCTTCGGTCAAATGGAGAAACACAGCAGATGGCTGGCAGTAGGTATCATGTTTTGAAATTCCTTGTGTTGTGTTTGTTTTCAATCCGTTTGTTTCGGATTTGGTTTCAAACGTTGGCAGGTATGAGTATAGTCATTTTATACTGAGCCCTTCATGTAGGGGAGGATGAGCTCAGGAAGGAGACAGTGCAAGGGAAAGGGCTGTGGGACTGACAAGTGTCCGTGAATTATTTCTCACTGTTATAGATCAGCACAGAGCACCATCCTGTTGGCTCCTCACTTTGAAATGGGCAGGAAAGAAGGCCAAAGCTGATTCTCATTATCTCCTGAGAGAATGTGAGTCTGTGGTGTTTGTGTTTTTATTAGCTCAGAGAGCTTTCTTTCATTTTTCTAGATGATACATGGAGAAATCAGACTCTGTCCATCTCACGTTGTGCTTGGGATGGCTGGCAGTTTGTTAATCATTCACTAATTATTTCTCACCACCTCAATGGTAAGAAATACGGAAACCAAAAAGAAAATTGAAAAGAAAGAAAGAAAATACCAGAATGAGAAGAGATTATAAGATAATTCACCCTGGTGCTGTTTATCTTCATTGTTAACCTGACAAGACTATAATCATCATTGAGGAGCTGTACTTCGCTGGGTGTAACTCTGGAATGATCTACAAATAGGTTCAACTTCAGAGGAAGACTCAAGCTGAATGTGGGCAGTGCCACTCCATGCACTGTAATCCTGGGCTGTAGAAAAAGTAAAAAGTGACAAAAGGAAAGGGCCTGGGCACCAGTATTTATTTCATTTCCTGCCTGTCACCTGCCACCTCATTCTCCTGACACCACAGCTAGAGCAACACCAATGTCCTGTCTATGATGGGCTATACAATAAACCATGAGCCAAACAAATATTATCTGCCTCAAGTTGGCTTTGCCACATATTGGGTCAAATCAGTGAGCAAATTAATAAATGTATCCACTTCCATTGGTCTCCTGGAAAATCATGAATGAGAAAATCAGATCCATCAATAAGGGTGGTAGCATTAAAATTTTTTCTAAGAGAAAATTTGCCTTCAAATAAACTGTAATTTCCTTGCTTCCAGGTATAATTTGAATGCAAGAATATCAAAGGGCTCTTGATCTTTAAGATGATTATTTGACTATTGTGAATCTGTGTGGCTCTGAATATGTACCAGAGATTTTTTAGAATAGTCATTCAGTATTCTGACAGCCAGACTAAGAAAAAAAAAAGGAGACCAGACTAATACTGATTTTTTGCACATTAAGTGAATTGGGTATTAAACAGCTGTAGGAATGGGAGATGCCATGTGGTCATTGGTAGCTGGCCTTCAACTTTCTAATTGATTCAATGGTTTCCAAGAGTGGTCACAGCATACAACTCTTGGTCTGCTCAGTGTGGCATAGCTCTTAGTAGACTTAAGTAATGAGAAAGAATTGGAGGAAGGGTAGACTAAGGAGTGAGAGAGAGCAAGAGAGAGCAAGAGAGTGAGAATGAGACAGAGAGAGACGGAGAGAGGGGAGAGAGAGAGAGAGAGAGAGAGAGAGAGAGAGAGAGAGAGAGAGAGAGAGGAGTGTTAGAGTTGATATGGGTGGAACATATATAACATATAACGTATAACAGAGTCTGATGGAGAAATCAGACTCTGTACATTTCATGTTGTGCTTGGAATGGCTGGCAGTTCCTTAATCATTCACTATTTCTCACCACCTCGATGGTAAGAAATATAGAAACCAAAAAGAAAATTGAAAAGAAAGAAGGAAAATACCAGAATGAGAAGAGATTAGAAGATAATTCACCCTGGTGCTGTTTATCTTCATTGTTAACCTGACAAGAGACATATAACATAATATTTCCTTCAAATAGCTCTTTAGTATTTTTGGTTTCTCATCATTCTTGTGGTCATGTTTTATAGAGTCATAAAACCATTTTGTACTTTCTCCTTCCGTTATCCCTTCCCACTGTCTGATTTCAGAGACTTGAACTGGAAAGATGCTGTTAAGAGTATACAGATCTTTCCAGTGTTGAGTTATGAGCATTTGAGGAGTCTTTTACAAAGATCAACATCTCCTAAGGCCAATGGTCCAATATGTTAGATGACATAAATGTGCTCTGATCCCAGCAGTTTAGCTGAGAAATGAAGAAGTGTGCAGGAGAGGCAATTGGTGGTAAAATGTGAATGGGATAAAGAGTATAAGCCCTGGCATCAACCAAACCCTGTTCAAATCCAAGCTTGACTGCTTAGGGACTATGAAGTTTGCTCTTTTGTCTATACCTTTACTTGATAAAGCCCTGTCAATAGACTGTACACTTAAGTGAGATTTTCTCAGTGCACTTAAGTGAGAAAACCTTTATAACAATCTACTTGTTTTAACCCAGTTCTCATCTTCACTTTCTAATAATCCACTGCTCGGTCTGTATCCTGGAGTCCCAGAATGAGAACAATGTGCACACGAGGCATCATCAACATAGCAGTTGACCTAAGCTGGACACTATATCCATAACACGAGCTATTGGTCATCAGGGTTACATGGGATGATCAAAAAAGAGGGTCACTTATTACAGGATGAAATAAGGCCTTGAAAGCCCCGGATAGGAATGGACTCTGATGAACAGAACAGAAGGCCAGCATGTTTCAGATGAGTGTTTATTGATTATTACACTGAAGATATTTTTAGAATAAAGCAACTTGCTCATACTAAAACCCAAATATAATCTATATGTTTCTTCAAGGACCACCTCACCCATGCAGTTTTAGGCCTTATTGTGTACTGTTTGCAGCCCTCAATAATGCAAGATATTCTCAGTTTGCCAGGACCGTCTTGTGACTAAAATCATGCAAAGGCTGTAACCCCCCCCCAAACAAAACCAAAAAACAACCCCACCAAAAAACAAAACAAAATACAAAAAAGCCCCAAATCCCAAATCCCAAACCCCAAACCCCAAAAACCAACTCTAGTGTCACAGAAAACATCTACTGTTTTCAACAATAATTTCTTCAAGGTCTAAGTACTTCTAGAAAGCAACTACTTCATTCTAATGCATCCATTAGATTTCCACTACAGTGAGAAAATATACATTCCTGATTACTAGGGAATGTGTACTCTGGTGAGGGGGTGACCATCAAATAGTCATGCATGTATTATATATAATATTATTTATGTTTTTCCTGAATTTCTACCCCCCAAGTCCTACCCCTCCCCCAAATTATATAACAGTTTCTGACAGTCTTCATTTCAAATATTTACAAGTTAACATGTGAGGTATAATCATTATCAAGCCAAGGATTAAGGATCAATATAGACACATTTGAGAGACTAGCCCTCCCTGCAAGAAATATGGATCAAGACACAGAATGAATTCATGGGTTATCATGCAGGTATTTGGACTTTGTGGAGAGTCTAGAGAACTCTCCTGAGAACTCTTTCTATGCATGAGGTCTCCAGCTAACTATAAGTTTCAGTGGTACAGATAGGATATGAGGTAGATGTGTCATACCACAGTAACAGGCACAAGTGACAAACAGAAGCCCTTAGGTGGGTGATATATCTGTATTCTAAAAATAATTTTATCTGCTCCCTAAAGTTTCTGGGATTTTTTTTTTGGACACTCAGTTTTGTCATATGATGTTTTTCTGAAAATGGACTTTTCTGAGAAGATGTTTTTGTTGAAGCAGACATGTGGGAGGACATCTTATGTAGAACAGACACATGGTATTTTCTGGCAGCTTCCTGGAAAAAGGGCATATGATGTTTTGCTAGAGTAGATGCTTAAGAGACCACATGATGTTTGGAAAGGGTATAAATATCATCCACCAGACAGTGGATAATGCTCTGTGGTATTGGTTCACCTTGTCACCCTTTGCTCCTCATTGTCTGTAAGACACCAAAGAACTTCATAGAGAGAAAGACACCAAAGAACTTCCAGTGGCATTCCAGATGGTGGCTTCTTGCTGCTTCTGTGAACTAGAGCCTAATGGCAGAGCCTTGCAGTTTCTCCTGGATCAAACTGCCACTGCTGATTTATGATTGGTGTTTGCAAACAGAACAAGCTACCACTGCTGAGTCATGTAAACTGAACTTCTGATATCCTAACAATGCAGATTGGATTCATCACAAAGAACTACTTGTAAATAGGTCCACACTTTCCTTTGCTCTATTTTTTGTTTTGTTTTCTTTCTTTGTCTTATTCTTTATTTACATTTCAAATGTTGTCCCCTTTCCTGGTTCCCCCCTCCAAATCCCCTAACCCATCCCCCCTCCCCAATTCACCAATCCACCCACTCCCACTTCCTTGTTCTGGTATTCCCCTACACTGCAGCATTGATCCTTCTTAGGACCAAGAGCCTCCCCTCCTTTTGATGTCCAACAAGGCCATCCTCTGCTGCATATACATCTGGAGCCATAGGTCCCTCCATGTGTGCTCTTTAGTTGATAGTTTAGTCCTTGGGAGTTCTGGGGTACTGAGTGGTTCACATTGTTGTTCCTACTATGGTGCTGCAAACCCCTCAGGTGGGTGTTGGGCTAGAAGGAAGGCTAAAGCATTTGAGTACAATTATTAAAGTTGACTTTAGAAAATATAAGCCTACAACTCCCCATAGAAGGAGCAAAATTAATGGAACCTTGAACATAGGGAATCTTTGGGACCATTTTGGAAATGGCTTATTTCATTTCTCATTTTCTTTTCTTGGCCTTGTCTCAGATCTCAAGAAGCCTGCAAAGTAAAGAAGTTAAGCTGTGTAACCTGAAGATATATGTACACACACACAAAGAGAAAGAGCGAGAGAGAGACAGAGACAGACACAGAGACACAGACACAGACAGACACACACATGTGTGTATATATACACTATGTACTATATACTATATGCTATATGCCATATGCCATATACAGATGCAAGACACATAGCATCATCTCAGACAGAGTCTCTGACAGAGTACGTTCTTGCACAATGACCGTCCAGGAACTAAGTAACCATGATAAGGATGCTTTGGAGAATTTAAGTAAAATCTGGCTGATTTGTGTTTGAATCAGAATTTCTGTAAAATCTACACAATTTCTTTCCCTAGTGAAGTTAGTAACCATGTTACCTTATCTGTAGGTCCAATGCAGACTCTGAGTCTACCATGATCTACTACTGTCTACTGGCTGCTTCCTCCAGATAGATATAGCTTTGTGATTCTTAATTAACACTTCACTTTCAATGTGTAGAACTGTTTTCTTTCTCACATGCTAAAGCCCCACTTAGCAAAAGCACACCATCCAGAAACAGCAAGTAAAGTGAGTTATTACCCTCATTTCTGCAAAATCTCTGAAATGTGCTAGAGAAACTCAATATAAGGCTATAAAATTCAGGACTTGACTCTCTTTACTATTAAAAGGAAAAATAAAATCTTGCAAGAATAAAATATTAGTCATTAAGTAAAACAGTGAATTTTATGATGGCAAAAATCCTGTGGCTGTCTGAAGGATTTGCCTTGGAAAACTGGACGTGATGGTAAACAGGATGTGATGGTAGACAGAATGTGATGGTAGACAGGATGTGATGGTAGACAGGGATGTGATGGTAGAGAGAATGTGTTGGTAGATAGGATGTGATGGTTGATAATATGTGATGATAGGATGTGATGGTGGACAGGATGTGATGGTGGATAGGATGTGATGGTGGACAGGATGTAATGGTTGACAGTATATGATGATAGACAGGATGTGATTGATGGTGGATAGGATTTGATGGTAGATGGGATGTGATGGTAGACGGGATGTGGTGGTAGACGGGATGTGATGGTAGACAGGATGTGATGGTAGATGGGATGTGATGGTAGACGGGATGTGATGGTAGACAGGATGTGATGGTAGAGAGAATGTGTTGGTAGATAGGATGTGATGGTTGATAATATGTGATGATAGACAGGATGTGATGGTGGAGAGTATGTGATAGTAGACAGGATGTGATGGTGGATAGGATGTGATGGTGGACAGGATGTAATGGTTGACAGTATATGATGATAGACAGGATGTAATTGTTGGTGGATAGGATTTGATGGTAGACGGGATATGATGGTAGATGGGATGTGATGGTAGAAGAAGGCAACCTGAGTGCAACTTCATTCATGACTGTGTTTGGGCAGCTATGGCACTACTCAGTTATACACTTTGATAGACAATAAAGTAATTTGATAATCAGTACCGATTATATCATACCAATCACCAGAGAGCGACATGATGCAGGTCCTTTTGCTAGAAGGATATTTGTTGTTTCATGTCACCTATTCTTATAAAGTTTCTTTTTTTCACTTAATATTCACAAAATTTCAGATTGTGAAACTTCCAGTGCAGATGGTACCAAGGTGAACACTTGACATTAGTAGCTTAGAATTATCCACAGAGGTATATTCATGCCATTGTAAATGATAAATGTTAAAATCAAGGCTTTTTCTTGTGTATGTGTGTATGCATATCTGTCTATGTCTGTGACTGTGTGTGTGTGTGTGTGTGTGTGTGTGTATCTGTGTGTGTATGTATAGTGATGGAGGTATAGTGACTGGAGCACAAGTTATTTTTTAGTGCAGCATTGATGTGACCCCCCTTCACACATATGTGAATGCAGTGCAGCCTAACCTAATGCTTTGAAAGGAATTTTCATCCCTTCTCATAAGAATGCAGCTATCTCTTCAAGGAGTTATACTCCTTCATTATTACTTTCAAAATATCATTTTCATTGTTTTATATTTGTATCATAAAGTGACCTATTAATTTTATAAAATAAAAAAGTCTACTACCAGAGATAACAACTGTTAGTATTTTAGTTATTTTTATTTTTTGTATAAATAATGTCCAGAATTTAATCATAGAACTTATACAGTTTCCCCAGTCTCCAAATTATTCAGATTATCTTTCAGGTATATAGGTATTGCAACACTAAGTTTTTGTTTGTTTGCTTTTTGGTTTTGTTTTTATATCATTAGGACAAGAAGGACTTGCAAGGCATTGTACACACTGTTATCGATTTCATTGGAAAGCAAGGTATCTCTACTAATTATTGAGTGGTAGAAAATTTTCTAGGAATATTTACCTTGTGTATGAGGACAGGTTAAAGACACAAATCCAGTGGTGATATTTCTAACTAATATGCTGAGCTTTCTTCTCGAGTCTTCGGCTGATGATATTGAGGTTTCATACAGTGATATTGATACTCTCTGTTCACTGCAAGAGAAAAGAATGAGAGGACTTTTCCAGGAAGAGAGAAGTACTTGTGGCTACTTGGAAAGGTGACCTCACATCCAAAAAGGAGATTAAAATGGAAATCATCCACCAGCATAGACGAAGCAGGACATCCCTGATCACAAGTCTACCCTCTCTTCACACTGTGAGCTCACTGCCTCTCTATTACACAAAAATCTATTAATATAAATATTCTTAAATTATCATTCCCATCTACTTTTCACATAAAACAGTATTAACCATTTGCAATTTCATCTTAGAACTATTATCCATGAGTTGACATTAATTACATCGGTGCCAGTTGGGTACAATTCTCCCTAAACTAACAGCCACAGCAGCCTACCCAATTCCTAGGCTCCTGCGCCTCAATCTTGCCCTTTGCCTTTCCCAGAGCATTTGGGTTGTTGTTCATTTAACATTTAAATTATTTATATATCTTATTTCTTGTCTCTCTGATGAACTTTAAGCTCCAGAGCGCCAGTGAATCTTAATTCACTGTTGGAATTCCATGCCTAGAAGAATACATGGCTCAGTATAAATGTTCATGAGATGTACTTTAATGAATTTCATGCCCATGGGGTGAACTGGGAGCCTTGTATTTTGGTCAATTTTTTTCTCTGTGTACACTTGAAAATAGGTGTGCATGGAGAGAACAATAAACCCAGAAAGAAAAAAATGTGTATAAGACTGCCTCTGCTGCTAGGTGAACAGCTTTGCTTCCATGTTGCAGGAACTACCACAGAAATTATCTATTTGTGATTAAAGACATTGGGAACTTCAGACAGGACCAGACAGGGTAGCACTACATGGATTTCCACAGCATCCCTGCTGTGCAGTAGAGCCTCACATCATCTCAAGGCTTTAATGGTCACAAATAGTTTGTGTTAACTGTATGCCAAGACCTGATCTTGACAATTATGCACTATTCTCTTCATTCTAATACTGAAAAGTTCCCAAAGTTACTTTATAAGAAGGGAGAGGTCAGGAGATGGTGAGTATTCTACCAAAGGTGGAACTGACCAGGATGTATGTTCCCAGGGAGATGGAAACAGATGTCTTCCCAGCCTGGACAGAGCATCAGTGAAGGACCATAAGGAATTATTCTTCCCAAATCTCTACCTTGGTAAAACAGTGAGTTTACTGGTGTCACTCAGGAGCATGACTGTATTTCTTACAGTAGCATAGGTAACTGAACAACAGGTGACATTGCCAAAAACCCAAGCTCTGCGTGTATAATGATTCACGAAAGCTGCATCCTTGGAGCTATTTGCCCAGCTTGCAGGTGGATTCTGGAAGAGCCTCCTTGCCAGCTATTGTTTACTATGTAATATTGGGGAAGGGCCTTGTGAATGTTATACCTTCAGGCTTCTAAGACCAACAAGTCACCTTCCTAAATGCTAAGAACCTTCTCCCTCTCTTCCTTTCTCCTTCCCTTCCTTTCTCCCTCCCTGCAAGAAGAAAGTTTCAATCTGGAAGCAATAGTTGAGCTCATCTGAGTCCAATTCACAATTTTACCAGAATGACTCAGTCATGCTGCAGGACTGTGGGCACTGAAGGGACTCTAGAAGGTTCCAGCATGGTGAAGATGGCTCTAACAAGTCTTAGCCTACTCCATTCCCCTTTCCTGGCTAAAACTCCTTAGATTACATTATTAATGCTAGCTGCCAAGGTCTATTCCCTTATTTGGCCATTCCCCCTACCACTTTAAGGCTGACCACCAAGGTTCAGTTATCAAGGTATAAAAGTCCAGCAAACTCCCTAATTAACACGCTCCATCAAAAGTAAATACCTCACCATAACAAAGAGTTTCTCCTTTTCCCTTTATAAACTGCTATTTGCCAATGGGCCAAGTCTGTTTCCTCTCTCTCCAGAGGCTATCCCCCACCCCCTTACCGCCAGCACATAACAAATATCCCTTCTCCCTCTCTCTTACTCCTTTTGTCTTCTTTTCTCCAAGCTTCCTGTATTTGTCTCTTATTCCCTGTTCTTTGTCCCTTTGTGCTCAGAACTCAGTCTTGGGGTGTCTTGTGCTGACTTCAAGATCTTTTTAGACATCAGGTTTCACTATCTTTGGTTAATGAATACTGTAAAGGGAGACAAAACTGTAGTTATTGCACAGGTTGTTGTATAAAGGAATTGAAATTGCACTCTTCCAGCAATCATTAACGGATCTCCCTTACTGTGTTTCTTAGCAATAACTAAAAAACTGAAACTTTCAGTATAGAATGCTTGAGGACGTTAGACTGGAAAGCATCTGGACATGTCAGGTCTCCACACTCTCCATGTGTTGAGCTTCCAGGTACTCATAGATCAGTAGAAATGTGGCTGCCATTTTCAACAACAAGCACTCCTAAATTTGACCAGGAAGACGACCCATTCTCAATGGGAACATAGTTTCAGACATAAACACCATAATGAAGCCATCATATAATTTTTTAAAAATCTTTACAAGTTTATAAGTGAAGCACAAAGAAATTAAGCAAATCGTTGTTTATGTGAATGAAAAATATGAAAATTTAACCAAGTTTAGTAAAATGCTGAACATTTTCTATATTTGATATGTTATTTTTTTGCATTTATCTATGTATTTATTTATTTATTTATTTATTTATTTATTTATTTTTATTTCCAGTTTCTGGCTATTATAAATAAAGATGCTATGAAAACAGTTGAATAATTGTCTTGGTGGAGAATATTTTGGGTGTATTCCCAGGAGTGGTATAGCTATGTTTTGAGATAGAAATATTTCCAGTTTTCTAAGAAATGGAGAAATTGATTTCCAGAGTGGTTGTACAAAATTGTACTTCTACTGCCAATATAGGAGTGTTTCCCTTGCTCTACTTCCTCATCAGCATGTGCTGTCCCTTTAGTTTTTTATCTTAGCCATTATGATGGATATAAGGCAGAATCTCAGAGAGATGTTAGCAATAAAACACCCTTCACAATAGCCACAAATAATATAAACTATCTTGGTGGTGTTCTAATCAAGCAAGTGAAAGAATTGTATGACAAAACTAAGGCATAGATCAGAAAATGGAAAGCTCTCCCTTGTTCGCTAGGATTAACATAGTGTAATTGTCATCTTACCAAATTTAATCTATAGATTCAAGGCAATTCCTATCAAAATTCCAACAAATTTTTTTTTACAGACCTTGAAAGAGTAATTCTCAACTTCACATGGAAAAACACAATACTCAGGATAGCTAAAACAATACTGATCAATAAAAGAACTTCAGAAGGTATCACCATTACTGATCTCAAATTGTACTACAGAGCAATAGTAATAAAAACTAAACAGTGCTGGTATAGGAACAGACAGGCTGATCAATGGAATTGAATCAAAGAGTCAGAGATAAACCCACATACCTATGGACACTTACTTTTTAGCAAAGAAGGCAAAACCATTCAATGGAAATTCAACAAGTGGTGTGAGTCTAACTGGATGTCTGCATGCAGAAGAATGCAGGTTGATCCATATTTATCACCCTGCACAAAACTCAAGTGCAAGTAGATCAAAGACCTCAATGTAAAATCAGATACACTAAATCTAATGGAACATAACATGTGGAAAAGCCTTGAACTCATTGATAAAAGATACAATTTCCTGTACAGAACAGCATTGGCTCAGGTACTAAGCTAACTTTCATTAGTCATCAGTGGAATGCAAATCAAAACTACTTTGACGTGTTTTTAATATGTAGCCCAGGAGTGGAGACTGGAATTGAAGTTTACATCTTTTATTTTCAAGCTCCCAAGTTCAGAGATTTTAGACTTGTGCCTCATTTTACACTGAATACTTCATTACTAATAGAATTATTTATGGTCCTCAAGATGTGAAATTCTAGTTGTCATCTCAATAGAAGTAGTTAATAGAGTATTATCCAAACTAAAGTCTTTGACAGGAGCTGAATGTATTAAAAGCTATGTTCATTACACCTAAAATGAAAGTTTACTCATTTTTTAATTAGGTATATTCTTTATTTATACTTCAAATGTTGTCCCCTTTCCTGATTCACCACTCTCCCCAAATCCCATAAGCCATCTCTACTGCCCCAATCAACCCACCCCTGCTTCCCTGTCCAGAGGATTCTCCTGCATGTAATAAGGACACATGCTTCACTATGTTCATAGCAGCCCTATTTATAATAGCAAGAAGCTTGAAAGAACCCAGAAAGTTTACTCTTAATGAGTACTGAATAAATGCATTTGCTTGACCCATTCCTTGAGAGAATCCAGGAAAGGGTTAACTCCATACTAAAAAAAACCCCAAATACTAGAAAATAAATAGAGATGGAGGGATCCTTAAAACATACCAACTACTTTGCCATTTCAAGTTAATTATCAGTAATAAGAGCCTCTTATTTTGTACAACTTAACTTTCTTAGTTACTTTCAATCTATTCCCAGCACTGCCCCATACCAAGACTCAAACTGTACTTCATGCTCTGTGGCCATTTATCCTCACCCGGGTGCATCTGTCTAGGCAGTGACACGCAGCCTCTGTTAGGAACACATTTGTCTTTGTTCTGTACCTTTATCTAATACCCAATTCTTCTTCATCGTGTCAGAGAGGAGATAGACTAGGTATAATCACACCATTTGTCATCATCAGGACACCAAGTGCTAAGGAGGGTACATTATTGCATTATCTAAACTGAGTGTTCATGCAAATCATTTTGACAATGAGAAGATGCTATGAATTACCCAGTAAGGACATTACTACAAATATAAATGCACTCTAAATTCTGAATTGAGAATAACAAAGTCGGCCCTGTTAGGCTCACAATGGCTTTCTTAAGCCTTCTTCAAAAGCTCCCAATTATGACTGCTGGCCCACTTGAGGGTTCCTTTGTTTGTGATCTCAGTCACCCAGGACAGAGGGCAGATACAACTTTACCCAATACCATTACACATACTAGAATATTGGGTATTTTATCCAATACCATTACACATACTGGGTCACTATTGACAACTCATTATTATAATTGTATTCCTCTTTTCCTCACCTTTGCCACCATCTTGAAGGAGATATAGCGATCCTAAGGAACTCCCACTTTCAGTTCTGGATTCTGAACATAACACATTGGATCTTGGGGGCAGAAGATGGTCAGCTCTTTCCACACCCTCCAGATAAAGAGGCAGAAAGAGAAAGAATCTCATGTATGGACGCCAGTAGGATATGAGGTCCTGTTGAACTCTACACCCAGCTGCTACTTCTGAAGACTTGAAAGAAGTCTGCCAATGGAATGACTTTTATGTTGTCCAAAGTATTCATTTAATTTATTATGGTGATGACATACCATGACATTGAAACATTTTTTGAAAAAACTTTTAAAAATTTAAGTTTAAAATGTTAAAATGCTATGTTGTTTTTCTTCTATATAGATGAAGATTGGTTCCAAGACCACATCAGAATTTTTTTTAAAGATACGAAGCTTAGTTTCCTTACAGAATGGTATATCACTTATAAAGGACTTGTTAATAATGTATACCATTCTATATATTTTAAATAATTTCCAGGTTACTTATAATACCTAATCAATGCAATGTAAAGAACACAAATAGCTGTCATACTGGATTGTTTGGGAAGTATTACAAGAAGAAAAGTCTGTATATCTGTACTGGCTCATTTTGCATCAACTCAACACAAGTTAGAATCATCAGAGAGGAAAGAGCATGAGTTGAGAAAATGTCTCCATAAGATTTGGCTAAAAGGCATTTTACCAATTAATGATCAATGTGGGAGAGCACAGCCTATTACGATTGGTGCCATGCCTGTGCTAGTGGTCCAGAGTTCTATAATAAAGCAAGTCATGGGAAGCAAGCCAGTAAACAACATTCCTCCATGGCTTCTGCATCAGCTTCTGCCTCCAGGATAGTGGTCCATTTGAGTTTCTATATGTATTTCCTTTGATAGTGAACAGCAATATGGTAATCTGAATAAATCCTTACTTGCTTTTTTGGTCATGTGGTTTTTTTTTTTTTTTTTTTTTTTTTTTTTTTTTTTTTTTTTTTTTTTTTGCAGCAAAACAAACCTTAACTAAGAAAAGATGTCTAGTATATTTGTAATATTTTATAAATCAAAACAAATTCTACCTGTATTCTGAATACTTATCCTTTTACCCACAGAGAAGCAGAGCTCTCACATCTCATCAAAGAAGCTCCCATTTTTTGCAGAACATGGAGACACTAGAGAAGTCTACAACTGGTCAAAAATGCAGCGAGTGAGTGACTTTGCATGCCTAAGTCTAACTGATGAATCTATAATGCAGATGCTACACCCAAGGCTCAGATAAATGGTAAAGAGGGGCTGAGCAAAGATCGTACAAGCCAGAGTGTTAGGACATATGCTGCTAGGTAGTGTCTTCTAGACATGACAGGAATACTGTACTCTTCAAATCTCAATATACTCATTTAAACAAGACATGCATCATGACAACACTAATTGACACAAGAATAAGACAGGCCCCCACAACTTGGAAAAGAGCTACAGATAGTTAACAACTGCTGAGAGAAACAGAATCAGTTTTCTTCAGAAATGAGCCTCTTGATAGGTTATCCAATCCCACGTAGTCAGCCCTAAATACAAGTACATATAAGTAATATTAATTAAAGAAGAGGGCAATAATTTGAGTGGGTGTGGGAGGGACATGGGAGGAGTTGGAGGGATAGAAATGATTTAAATACATGTACAAAACCCTCAACATTTTTAAAACTTAAGAAAACCAAAATATTTCATTTCTCTATAGTTGGCTTAAGTCATATTTGTAGATGGTTATGTGTATGTTTGGGAGGTTGATACTTATTCCTTATTCTTCAAACTTTCTAGAGGACAAAGAAGGTCCCCGCCACTTCTTTCTCTCTGCCCTAACACTCTCAGTCCTTTGCAAGGTATGTGGGGGACATGTGTAGTTCTTGATGTTGAACAGGAGGATTTGAATACCTGGACACCGAACTTCTTGCAATGAGGCTGCTGAATCACCTGCACCTCCCTGTGTCCTCCCCTCTGCACATTTGGGTCAGTGAGACTCTTGTCACAAGGCTTTTACCTTCCCCTTTCCTCTGAGGAGGTAAATAAAGACCAACCAAAGTATAACCAAAGATTAATTTGAGTGTTTGCAATTGCAAGCGCGGCAGCCATCACAGCTTGGACTTTCTCAGAGCAATCAAAGCAGGCTGAGGTAATAATGGGAACCTCTAATTGGAGGCCGTTCATTTGGGAAAGCAGATGGCAATTAAATATGAGGTGCCCTAAACATCTGAGTGGAAGTGCAAGCTTGGTTTTCTCTTCTTTAAGTTGGAAGTAGGCGTGAAGATTGAGAGAGACATCAATAATTTGTCCATTTCGGACCAATTCTGGCTGATGACCCAGGCATTGCCTAGTTTCGCACTCTGGTTCTAGAGACAGCTGACTGGTGTTCTAGGAATTCTGCAGCTAGCAGGCTGCCTCCCTGGTTGTAGTCAGAACTCTAGCTTTAAATGTCACCTGGCCATTGTACCTGGTATGTCCTGCCATCCTCTCCCATTTGGCAACAAAGAGCATGTGGGATCATGAGACTATGTCCGCTTTACTATGCACGGTTACTCAGGGCGACTTTCCTGGAGCCTCAAATTGAACAACATATTGTAGATTATTATTATGTTTCCAAATCTAAGCCATATCTTCCAATCAGCTTAATCATGAAGGAAGCTAAAATATTGGAAAAATGGATAAATTAATAACTAAACCTTCAGGAATTGATGCCTGGTTATTTTATGAAGAGCATAGGGGGAAATGCTAATTCACTGATCTGCATCTACCTGGGTTAAACTTGATTATCACCTTCATAGAGTCCTTCAGCCAGGTGGGGCCTTAATATTCAAGCTTACTTTAAAAGCTTCTTAAGCTGGCAGAAAAAAAAATTAGAACTCTCTTCCCTCTCATTTTCTTCATGCCAGAACTGTGTATCTTAGACCTTTTAAATGCTTTTATATTTATACAATTGCTTTAATTTAGTCCTCATATGGCTCCAAATGAGAGCTTTAGATTGTAATTCTCTCTTTATGTTCCTCTTGGTTGCATAGTGATTGTCCTTCAAGTACAGAAATATCCCTGAGATTTGGGACCTTGTTCATATGGATATAGACATAAAGAGAATACATAAAGCTGTAAAATGTTATTGGCACCAAGAAGTCTGGGCATACTAAATAGTCTGAATGGACACATACCGTTTATCTTGGCAGTAGGGATGCAGGACAATAGGTCATTTTCCTGAGGTACTAACATACCAGAAGCTTGAATCTCAGCATTCCTGTACAGGGAGTCTAGTGCAAGCTGTTATGGTGATGGAAATTCAGGTAAGAGTGGGTTGGAAGAGAGCCCTTAAAGGCATTGGAGGAATCCCACTGAACTCTTCAGTAGTGTGCTTCTGACCTTATGAGGCTATCTATCTAGATATTGTGTGTGTGTGTGTGTGTGTGTGTGTGTGTGTGCGCACGTGCGTGCGTGCGCGCGTGTGCATATCTTTTGGGGGTTGTGTGTGCATGTGGATATGTGTGCACAGGTAATGCTGTATGTCTTATTGAAGAGCCTGGAGCTCATCAATTCAGGTAGGCTGGCTGTCCAATTATTTCTAAGGATCTCTAGGGATCTACCTGCTTCTCTTCTCCAAGCAATGGGATTATGGATGCACAGCAGTGTGCCTGGCCTCCCTGCTTGTCTGCCAGCCTCCCTCCCTCCCTCCCTCCCTCCCTCCCTCCCTCCCTCCCTCCCTTCCTTCCTTCCTTCCTTCCTTCCTTCCTTCCTTCCTTCCTTCCTTCCTTCCTTCCTCTTTCTGTCACTCCCTATTTCCTTTCTTCATTCCCTACTTTTTCTCCTTCCCTTCCTTCCTCCCTTTGAATGTGGGTGCTAAATAACCAAGCTCAGGTTCCTCATGCATGCATATCGAGAACCTTACCAACCCAACTGACAGCCCTTATATAGAAAACATCTAATTCAAATGCTTCTATTCTAATTTGTGTTATACATCTAGGGAAGATGTCCAAAGAATATACAGTTTCTTTGACACATACAGGGAAATATCACATTTCTTTTTATAAACTTTTCTTGTATTCCTGTAAAATAAAAGTTACATTCACACCTAGCTTAGAGAGTTGAGGTACAAAGAGAAAAATCTCATTGCATATGTCTGGGTGGTTTTAGGAAAAAAAAGAAAAGAAATATAAATGTTCTGAGATGTGGAATTATGAGTTCTGGAATTATGTTCTTTGTTCTGTCAATGTCAAAGAAGAAGGCTCTAAATGAATTAAGGTGGGTATGATAGTGCCCCCAGTTTTCTTAGTTCAAATGTCATTCCAAAGGGGGTGGAACAGTGGAATATCCTTTCATTACTCATAACAGTCACAACCAATGCCATTGTAATAAAAAACCAAATCAAAAGAAGATGGAAAAAATATGATCAAAATTTTATATGACAGAAAATTTTGTATGACTTCGAAAATGAATGTACAGAGAGAGACAGTGAAAATGAAGTTTAGAAAACCACACTGAAATGTGATTAGGCAGAACAATGTGATGCTCAGCAATGCATCAGTGAGGGAAATCTGGCATCTGCTTGGGTTATTTTTAGTGCTGCCCAATGGTCCTTCTGAAGTGTGAGGCACAGCCCTGTGGAAGGAGGCTCCCAAAACCCACCACCAGGCAGCAATCAGCAATCATTGGCAAATCTCCCCTGACCAATTTCTATCTATAAACCTGGGAGGGTGGTTGTAGTAACATCCCAGAGTGTTGTGGCTTGCTTTCGGTGAGATTTTACTTTCTATGATCAACAGAGAGGAGGATAATTCTGGTTTCTGGAATTCATTCTGGGGAAGAGAGAATGGTAAGAAATAGGACAGAAAATCAGACCCAGAATTTGATCCTGAGTGTTCGCTCTCCTCCAGTATAAATTTTACCCTAAGTTCTGTATATTATCATATAATATCATTTTCCATCGTATAATATGATTTTCTGAGACTCAGTGTGTTGGTTCTAATGACGTCCAGGTTGTCTCATTGCAGGGACAGTGAGTGCTGAAGGCAGACTTCTGCCAAAGCTGGGTCTCTCTGGTTTGAGCACTCAGGTATACTTACATAGTAAGTGGGGACGTGAATAGGACCCAAATACATTGTATAAAATTCTCAAAAAAATAATAAAATTCATTTTAATAAATAAAGTCCCAGACCTCAAGCAGTACTACAGAGCAATAGGGTTAAAAACTGCATGGTATTGGTACAGAGATAGGCAAATAGATCAATGGAATAGGATTGAAGACCCAGAAATGAACCCATACACCTATGGTCACTTGATCTTTGACAAAGGAGCTGAAACCATCCAGTGGAAACTAGATAGCCATTTCAACAAATGGTGCTGGCTCAACTGGAGGTCAGCATGCAGAAGAATGCAAATTGATCCATTCTTATCTCCTTGTACTAAGATCAACTCCAAGTAGATCAAGGACCTCCACATTAAACCAGACACACTGAAACTAATAGAAAAGAAACTGGGGAAGACCCTTGAGGACATGGGCACAGGGGAAAAATTCCTGAACAGAACACCAATAGCTTATGCTCTAAGATCAAGAATTGACAAATGGGACCTCATAAAATTACAAAGTGCC